>NC_046660.1:65358662-65477681 GCF_010883055.1 Belonocnema kinseyi
GGAAGCATATTTTCCCAGTAGCAAATGTGTGCTACATCGAATGGGTCAACTCGAGCCTAACCTAGAAATAAATCTAACCTAGCCTAATCTAACCTAACCTCATGAAACACAATTAAACTAATTATGTTGTCCCGTTGTGTTTGCGGTACCGTTTCATTCAGCTTCGGATTAACCTACATAGAGGTTTAACCTATCCTAACCTAACAAAACCTGACCTACCCTAACCGATTATGCTGGCAACCCTGTTCTTGCGTACTTTCATATTTTGACATTAATAGCAGTAAATGAGTAATGTGCGTATAAGTTTTTAACCACCTGTAGTACAATGAAATGAATTTTATTGTGTTACAACGGGAACACTTAAGTCAAGTTGTGTTGCGTTAAGCAAAATTTCGTTAGGTTCTGTTAAGTTAAATTCATTTGTAGGTTAAGATCAAGTTAACCTATTAAATATAGCACACATTTAAGCCTGAGAACCGTACGCTTACATAGCTACACGTGTGGTTGAATTTCATGTGGCTAGGTTAGGTTAGGTCAGGTTTTTTTAGGTTAGGATTGGTTAAACCTCTATGTAGGTTAAGCTGAAGCTGAATGAAACGGTACCGCAAACACAACGGGACAGCACAATGAGTTTAATTGTATTACGTGAAGTTAAGTTAGGTTAGGTTAGGCCAGTTTTTTTTAGGTTAGGATAGGCTTGACCTCTTTGCAGGTTACACCCAAGCTGATTCAGACGGTACCGCGAACACAACGGGACAACACAATCAGTTTAATTGTGTTTTGTGAGGTTAGGTTAGGTCAGACTAGGTTAGATTTATTTCTAGGTTAGGCTCGAGTTGACCCATTCGATGTAGCACACATTTGCTACTGAGAAAATATGCTTCCAGAGCTTTACGTGTACTTCAATAAATTTCTGTTAATTCAGGTTAGGTGAGGTCAGGTTCTGTTGGGTAAAGTTTTGTTAAATAAGTTCATAACAGGCAAGGGTTGATGCTTTACAGTTGTCGACATGTTTTTGAAGTGAAAATTTGCATCACTAGCATTATTTTGAAATTTATTTGCCTCAGTGCATGATTTTTCGTCATTTTATGAGGTGATGGGTGATTTTTGATACCGAATTTGAATTCAGCGCCCCAAAATCCATAGGAATACGTGTGTCTTGTTACCAGATCCGCACACTTTTTTTTTGTGGCTGTGTTATTTTCTCTCCATCCTCCCTTGTATTCTCTCCTTTTAGGTCCATTCTTTCGCTATACTTCCTCTATTTATCCTTACTTTTTCTTTTACTACTACCTTTTCTTTTCATCTCACCTTCTTTATCTTCTTTTCTCAACTTCCTTATATCTAGATTTTTTGTTTTTACTTTGATCTCTATTCCTTCGCTTATTTATATCTTCATGTCCTTGCTCTCTTCTTTCTTTCCTCATCTCCTTACTGTATGTGTTCTGTGCATAATTTTTATTCTATGATTTAAGGGCTCTTCAAAAAATATGTCACTAATTTTGATCTACTTTTTACCCTATTGTGCCCCGTCCCCTTCCACCCTGAAAGTGACAAAGCCATTAGCTCAACACAAATTTCACATTTATTCTGCGTTTGTTCGCGTAATAATAGGGAAATAAATTAAATTAAATTAATGTAAAGGTACTAGTTTTAATTTAATATAAAATGCTATGAAATCCTAAGATTTCAAAGCGTAACATATTATATTTTCAGAAAAATAGTTTAAATTTCAACAAAAAAGATTTTCTACTCAAAGAAATTAATTTTCAAACAAAAAAAACGAACTTTTAACAACCAAAAATTCAGTTTTAACGAAATAGTTGCATTAATAATCAAACAGTTTGTACTTCATGTAAAAGACAATTATTCAGAAAATTAAAGTTTTTTAATTAATTAGGTTTTAATTAGAAAGAAGTTCAAAACTCACAAAAAATCATTATTTTAAGAATAATTTCGGTAATTTCTTTCTTTCTAAGTGTCGTTTCTGACCAATTAAAAAACGGTTTAATTTTAATAAATCATGGAATCGTTTGTTGGGGAAATTATTCCCTGCAACCTTACTGTATCTTATTCAATAATAAGTAAAAATCTTCAAATATAATTATTTGTTTAAAAAATATGTTATAAAAAATTGTTTCAACGATTTCAGTCACAGAAAAGTTTACTTTTAAAATTGGAAATAGTGGAGCTGTGGAGAATGTGTTTCACAAAAAAAGCCATCAATTATTCAATTTCAGTCTTTTTTCAAGAATCGGTAAAGAGCAATAGTAAAAAAAATTAAATTACAAAAGACCTTGTTCAAATAATTTTTCTTGTTACTTTAAAACTTTCTTAATTAAAATAATTGTTTCTCATTCGAAATTTTGTCACCAGTAATATTATTTTGATTTCTTAAATCATAAAAAAATTATTTATTCAGGGATCGGATTTTTGCCACTACACTACCTCACGCGAAAATATTACTCAAAGTAGACGCTGCGCGCCTACAGAAAAGGGTTTTGTAGCCTATTTAGATTTTTTAGGTTCTTTAAACCTCCCTTTCCTATACTTTACCTTCCCTACTTCCATCCCCTCCAATCCTCGGATAAAACTCCAATTTTATCATCTCTCCTCTCCTCATTTCCTCCACTTTCCCTACTTTTCCTCCATTTATTTTCCCTACTTAACCACTTCTAATTCTTTTCTCTTCTTCTAATTCACCTCACCTTATTTCCCGTCACATCCTAAACCTTCCCTCCTCTTACATCTACACCTCTCATTTTTCTTACCTCACCATCCCCATTTACCCTACTTTCTCTATTTCCTCTACTTTCCCCTTTATCCCGACCTTCAATTCTCCTTACTTCCCCTACTGGTAAAAAAGAATGATTGACGGACCCCGGCTGAAATGAAAAGAAAAGGAAGTTTCTTGAAAACAGTGGAAAAAACGAGAATGATTTAATAAAGTGGTGAAGAAGAGAATATGGGAAAGAGTGTATAGTCTGAAATATGAAAGTGATTTTAAAACTTAATAAGTTATTATTGAACTGTACCCTGTTATTAACCGTAGTTTTTGGCGTGACCCCCTCCCCTTTCAAATTGGTAGCCTAATTTTTGATCAGCCCGTTCCTTATTTTTTTTACTCTTTATCTCCTTTTCACATCTTTCTTCATGTATTTTTCCACCCAAAGGAGAATCAAGATTTTGTTCTTTAATTGAAGGATCAAAGAGAAGAAGAGAAGGATCAAAAGTCCCTGGTCAGAAACCCTTATTATTTCCGTCGGGTTTCCGTCCATCTGTCTTTATTTTTTCTCAGTAGGCGGAGGGAGGAGATAGAAAGTAGGCGAAGGGAGAGTAGGGGGAGAAGGGATGTGTGGCTGAGTAGGGGAGAAGTTGAAGGGTAAGGAAGGGGTGTGAGGAAAATTAAGTGTAGAATATTTGGGGAAGTGAGGAGGAGGGGTAGAAGAGGGAAAATTTTGGGATGGTTGGGAAGTATGAAGTGTAGTAGTGGGAAAAGGAGGGGGAGCAATGGAGTGATTTAGGGGAAGGGTTGTAAGGGCTATTTAGGGAAGTGAATATAATGGCAATAGAGGAGGAAAAAGTACGGGAGCGAAGGAAAATTAAGGGGAGGTTTTAGTAGGAGAAAGAGGGAAGGTGTAGTTTAGGGTATTGATTGAATGAGAGGGGACCTATACAAAGCAACTGGGAGAAGTGGAGGTATAATATGTGAGGAGAGGTTTGAAAGAATTAAAAAAAATTGCAATCGAAGGTAAAGGAGTTCGAAAAAGTGCGATCCAGTCTTAATCTCCTCAGAAACCAATTAGCGTTTGGTTGAAACGTTTTGTGGATTTATTTTTGGACTTCTATATAAATTTCAAAATTGTCAAAGTTATTTCAATCGGTGGCAAAATAACAGATCATCACACGTTGTAATTTAATAATGGATTTTCATGAGAGTAGGTATGCGGTGACCCGCGGTCTTCTGGCGGTCCAAAGATTCCGGCTGTCTTCTTATGCCCATAAATAATCGTCTTCGGATTAAAAAGCGACTTTGACCGTCTCAACCGCAACCCAGGATACTGAAATTTCAGGCCTCGCCCATATTTCTATATAACTATATGGTATGAATGGAGAAATATAGGTGTAAAAAAGAAGTTGAAAAAATGAGGTGGAATGGTAGGCGGGATTCAATTTCATTCTCTATAGATATTCGTTTCTCCAGATCTATGGATTTAAAATGCTGAAGACTTTATTAAAGATATACATTATGCATTACAAAAGAATAATGGTTATATTTTTATAATGAGCAACATAAATTACACATGCTTGAATATTGAGTCAGTAAATCCGAGAAGTGACATAAAGCGAGAAAAAATTACAGGGAAATTTACATTTTTATGGTAAATGTGGACATGTTGCAAGAATATAAATCTATTTTAGAAAAATGATTATAGTACTACGTCAACGATAGAAGTATATAAATAATACTAAAAAGAAATCTAAATTAGTAACGGTAGTAGATTTTCATTAATTGCGACTAGTTATTACACTACGGGAAACCAATCATTTTTCATTCTATCACTTTATTGAGAAACCTGGAAACTGATTAGAACTAAAAGCCTCCTCCTTTTACATTATTGAAATGACTAGAAAAAAAGCACGCAAATAATAATAATTTTTTTAGTCTATCGCCATTTTTAAATTAAAATATAAAATTGATATCAATACATTAATTTTTTTATTTAATAATACACATTCATACAACATGTTATCGTTCAAATGTTGTAAATTATTTTCTAAATCTATGTTCTTATTAAAAATACCTATATTTCATTAAATAACACTAATGTAACATTTGTTTAAAATGGTAGGTCTTCTTTGAAATCTAACGTTTTTTAAAATTTTAAATCACCCGATTTCCTGTTAAATTATACCTTACCTGCATTTTTTCAAAAATTATGTTATCCTTGTGATTAAATTGTACAAAAATTTGGATGACTGTAAGGATAAAGTTTAACAGATTTGAAGGAATTTTCATAAGATTTCTATAATCTGAAGGGGTTTTAAAGATTTAATATTTTTTCCTGTAATTTTCAAACAACTTTAAAGATCTTAAGAAAATTTTAAGGGATTTCAAAAGAGTTCAAGGGATTTGAAATATTTTAGGGTATTTAAAAAGATTTTTATAAAAATACAAATTTTTGATGAAAAATACTAACAATGGTACAAAACTGTTAGATAATCAAAAATATTAATAATAAATAAAAAAGGATAAAAAAGGATATGTACATTGGGACCAGATATAACACGAAAACCCGAAGGGCGAGGTACAGCTTAAAGCTGCATGTTCAAATTATAATTAATGTTGTTTAAATATACCATTTTTGATTTAAAATGATGAGGTAACCTAAGATTCTTCGAAGAAATAAAAATTTTTTGAAATCGATCGATTTTTGATAAAAAAAGCAAACCTAACTTTAAATTTTTCAAAAAATTTTGTTTTTTGAAAACCAATGATTTTTTATTGAAAGTGTAGATTTCGGGTATATAGCAACAACATAAACCAAAATTGTACAAAAATTGTGCCGATTCTAAAGAAATTTTTTTAAGAATTCTAAGGAATTTTCATTGGATATCTATAGTTTGAAGAGATTTAAAGAAATTCAAATGTTTTTAGGTTATTTTAAAAGTTTCTAAGGAATTTTAGAGAGCCTAAACAAATTCCAAGGGATTTCCAAAGATTTCGAAGGATAGAAATATTGTTTATAAATTTTATTTCTTTCCAAATTATTATTATTTTTGTTTATTAATAACCATTTTTTATTTGCAACTACATTGCATTCTAAAAGTGTGCAAAAAACTGGATTCAAATCTAATCATTTTAAATTGTTGAAATTTTTTTTTATAATTTTGGTATTTTCGCAATCGTAACTTAAAAGTAAGTAAGAAGTAAGTAAGACAGAAAATTTCAATTTCAAGAAGAAAAAAAACGAATAAATAACCGAAAAACCAACATTGTTGACAAAAATTATATCAATTATATAAATCGTAATTTTTACTTAAAATCTATTGATTTTTGTTTGAAAGAAACGAATTCCGGTGTATAACGCTAAATAACATAACATAAAATTTCCGAAAATAGTAAATCTTGTTGATGATTTTTGTTTAATGAATTTTATTCAAAAATGCTAATTTCCCGCAAAAAACGCTAACGCAACCTGAAATTTTTAGAAATTGTCAGTCTTCTTTAAAACATTATGATTTTACATTAAAAATATTCTTTAAAATATTAATAATTTATAAGATAATGTGGAAGTTTTATTTATAATTATTTATTTATATTTATATTCAGTCAAAGTAGGCGACATGTTTATACAAAAAAGGGTTTCTTAGCCTTTAATTTGTTCAAATCTCCCTTTCTTCCCCGTTTCTCTTCTTCTCGTTCCCGCCTCTCATTTACCCCACATATCATCTCGTCTGAAGCATCGTCTTGAAACTTGCCTCGAATTTTCAATCGAGTCTAATCTCGAATCTCGTCAAACTTCATCACGAATCTCGTGAAAAATACGAATGACTAACGGATACCCGACTAAAATGATAAAGGATTCTTGGTGAAAAATACGAATGTTTCTAAATTCGCAAAAGGTTTTTTTGTGATTTTTCTTATTAAAAGAGATTACTTCTAGATTTAATTTAAAAGTATGTTGATTGATATAAAACAACTTCAACTAGTGCAAATACAGTCAGGTTTCGAGTAACATGATTGCGAGATTCATCGTCATACTGAAATTAATATTTTATCAACATTTCTTTCTTAAGTAAAAAAATGTTGAAACCCGTTTCTTGAAATATTCTTTCTTTCCTTATGAGAGTCATTTGAAAACCGATTGAAATCACGTTCCTCATCATTAAAATCCCTTAAATCCTCAAATAAAAAATCGTACCTCAATCGTGATAAATTAAAGAAAGGAAGCCGTAATTAAAAGTTAATGAAGTCCTCTGTTAGTGCTCGCGAACAAAAGCGATTAGTTTGACAAACGTCATGCAAAAGGAGAAGAAAAGACGGCAATATATTTGTGAGAATGTCATCCCAAAAAGAAGAATTGATGCCATGATACGTACAAATGAGAAAACAACAATGGATAAGCCTCGTCGAGAGAATAGGGTGCGAGTGGTCAGCTTGTTGTGATGGAGCCAGGAAAAGTTGAGAAAGAGAGTGAGAGGGGGGGGGGGGCAAATTCAAATGAGAGGAAGAAGGTGAAGAATAAGGTTATAGAGGAAGAGGAAGTGGGGGAGAGGATAGAGACCATAAAAAAAGAAACAGAGGTGAGGAGAACGAAGGAGATGGACACGGCGGTCTTAACCAACGACGATGCGGCAGCTGCTGGCCAAATTAAGTGATCATCTCGTCATCGTCAGTGGAGCCGCCTCCAAGGGCTCAGTCTTAAACTTCAACTCCTCTTGAATTCACGGGCTGCGCCTTGCTGACTTGCGATACGACCGCGAGCCCCGTGAAATTAGCATCGGAAGATTGGACGCAATGCGTGCGAATGCTCAGAGTGTGAGGGGGGGGGGCAGACACTTAGGGAGAACAAGGGGAGAAGGAAAAGGAGAGAAATGCTGAAAATAGTGGACAAATAATAGAGTAAAATATGACCAAGGTAATCCCAAACTTGACAGTCGGAAAAACCGGATGCACTCGGCCAGTATATTTTTTGCAGTTTTCCTCTCCCCTGGACAAACGTTCAGGAAAATTCTAGTGCTTCTAATAAAAGTCAAATGCAGCCGAGGTTTATCACTGGGCGTTAAATTGGCTTGCTAAGATTACATATTATTTCAAAAGATTACAAGTATTTATAAAAGATTACAAGTGTGATAAAATAAGATTACAGTGCAGTCCAGAGGATACACGGGGTTATTCGGGATTACACATTAGAATTGTATGTTTTTATGTTTGGTAGGATTCCGCGAAAAAAAATTCATAAAATTCTGACGCTTTAACATTTTTCTGACCCCAAATTTATAGATAAACCTAAATTTAACCAAAAATTTGTTACAGTTTTGAACTTTAATATCGGATTTCCGTATCAATCTTTGCTCCATTTTAGCTCAATTTTAAATGTAAGGTCAACAAAATTTAATGCGTATTCATGTTAAGTATTCTGTTTTACTGCCACTCAGTTCTGATAAAAACATTCTCTTTATTACGTGAAATGAGTTTTAGGAAATTATGAGAAATATCGAAAGCTATCTGTATTTGAACTAATGGAAGTTTTTATACGCAATATGAGGTAAATGGCTTCTCTATTAGTCCATTAGTCCTAATTAAAATTTTTTTTCTTCATTTCGTAGAATAAGTTTCAGAAAGAATTTCATCAGATCAACTATTTACTTGATTTTAATTAAGTAGAATAAAGAAATAATACTTAAGATTGTTTAATTTGAAAACAGCAGGCTCTATAGACTGATCCTATATCACCTATGGTACCCTAATTGCAGTCCATAATGGAACTTAAAAAAAATGTATACGATCATCGAAGTTTCAAACATTTAAGAATTTCGAAAAAAGTAGCAAATCAAAGAAACTCAGTAAGAAATAATGCACAAAATTATCAGGGTTGCTACACTGTCTCTATTAGTTACTTTTTTTTTAGTCACTTTTTAGTCACTTTTCGAAATATAGAGATCACATTAGTTACATTTCTTTCAATTAATTAACTCATAGGTTAATCCCTACTCAATTCATGTCTACACCTATTTCTAAATTGTCTTGAAATTTCTTGAAATATTTCAGGCTATTTTGAAATATTCTGAAATATTTTAAATAGATTTCAATAATTTGAAGGGATTTTTAAGATTTTATGGCGTTTTAAAATTTTTTCTGAGGCATTTTTAAGAGCTTTTAATTTGAAATATTTTAGGGAACTTTTAAAGATTTCAAGTGATTTATTATTGACTTCATCAATTTAAACTGTATTTAAAGAGTTTGAAATATTTTAGGGTAAAGAATTTTCTAGAATTTCGGAAGATATGGAACGGTTTTAAGGGACCTTCAAGCTTGTAAGATATTTTTAAAGATTTTAAGTTTTTTTAGATTTTAGATGATTTCGATGATTTTAAGACACTCAATATGTTTCACTACATTTTCCAGAATTTTAGGAAATATCATCATAGAACTTTACAAGTTTTTATAATATTTCAGTAGACTCAAAAGAATTTATTCAAGAAAAGTTAGGTATTTTGTAGTTTGAAAAATGAGTAGAGATATGGAATTCACCCTAAATTCTTATTAATTTATCCAAAATTCTTTGGAATTCTCTTGAATTTTATTAATTCACTTATATTCTTCAATTTACTTGATTAATTCTAAACTTTACCAATTCTACTTAATTCAATTTATATATTTTTTGAAGTTTATATTTAATTGGGCCTAAGGATCAATTGATAAAATCATCAAAGGATTTGAAATGTTATGAAGTTTTTTTTAATTCCTTGGCATTTTCAATAGCTTTAAAGGATTTAAAAGATTTCAAAAAATTTTCAATATTTTTAGTTATTTAAAAAAATTACATATAAATCTTTGATTGATTGCAGTAATTTAATTGGATTTCAAAGAATTCAGAATATTTGAGGGTGTTGTAAAATATTTCCAAGCATTTTCCAGAGCTTTAAAAAGTTTCAAGGGCTTTGAAATGATATCAAAGGATTTAAAATATTTAAGGAATTTCAAACCAAAGGTCTTAATCATTTCAAAAAATTTGAAAAAATTAACATGGTTTTGTGAAGAATTTCCAAAATTTCGAAAGATATGAAACGATTTTATGTGAGTTAAAAGTTTTTTAGATAGTTCAAAACATTCGAGGGGATTTTATAAGATTTTTGTCGATTTCGAAGAATTTATTCACAACAAGTGAGGGATTTCATAGGGTTTCAAAAATTCCAAGAGATTATCAAATTTGTTTTATTTAATTCAATTGAAATTTGCCCCGAAGTCTTAATAAAATATCCTGATTTTTTAAAAATCCTTTTGAATGCCTTTAAAATTCTCTTCAATTTTTCTAAGCTCATTTGAAACTCACTCAATTCAATGAATTTTCTTAATTTTTAAATTGGTTTGAATTCCCTGAATTTTTTTTTTCTATAATATTTTATGATTTTTTATCAAACTTCTCTTATATATCTTAAATAATTCCTTTAAATCCACTTTTTTACAGAATTAAGCGGATTTTTTCGATAAACATTTTTTCCCCCAGTCAATTTGAATTCCTTTGACTGTGACTTGAATTTTTTGCAGTCAATTATCATTCTTTCATAAGAAATTAGTAAGGTTTCACAGATTTAAAGAGATTTGAGATTATTTTTTTGGAATTCAGCATTCAGGAATGTAGGCGTAGTTTTTTTCATTCTTAAATTCATACGAATTTACCCAATTCTACTTAATTTCATGATTTTTTTTGGAATTTTTAAAACTTTTTATTTAATTAAACCTTAATTCTTTCAATGTCACCTTGAATTATTAATCATTTTATCAAATTCTTTACATTTCTCTGGAAGTTTTCTAAAATCATTTCAAAGTTAATGGATTCAATGAAGTTTTTTTATATCTTTAAACATTGGTCTGAATTCCAGCAGAATTGGCCCGTTGTTACAAGTAAAATTTGTCTGGATTTAAGACTTAATTATGAAAATCAGCTAATTAGGAATAAAAATTATTCCCGTTTAGCTTAAATTTAAACAAAAATTAATAAATTCAATCCAAATAAATGTTAAAATGTGATACAATGATACTAAATATTAGAATTAAGTTTCTTTCCTTGAGGTAGGAGAAGGAGAATAAATAATTAGACGTTTAAAATAGAGAAAAATAAATAATCAATAACAAAGAATGGGGCGAGGAGCAAGGTAAGAAATACAAGTGGGAAAAAAAGAGAATAATGAATATTTGGGACGAATAGCCGTGGGATGAAAAACGGAAGATGAAATGAAAAAAAAGGTTTTGATGTATCCAGGGATTTAATAAGCGAGACCTATGTAATCGCTTTTTTTTAGAATGGCCCTGATCCCGACTGGAAATTAATTTATTATCACAATGTAGATCGAGGTCCAAAAGCAGTTCCGTTTCCTCATTTTCAATATGGTTATTCTGAATTTCATTTAACAAATCACACCTGCTTTAAATATTTAATTAATTAAATTTTCATTTTCAAATGTATAAATAAATTTAATGTTTTTCATCTTCATTTATCAACATTTTTTTCATTAGATTTAAAATAAAATTATTTGTTTTATTTGTTTCAGCTCAAACCATCAAGTTTGAGGTGCGGTAAGTTTAAATTTATAATAACAAGAAACACTTATTTTTATTATTATTCTATTTTATATTTTCTTTTTTATAAACTTATTTTTAGAACCCGCCCAAGGCTTGATAAAGATATAGTTGAAAAGTGGCAATACAAAACTAGATAACCAACTTTTTTGATCAAAAAGGGGTTTACTGCATAAATATTATTCAGAAATAAAATATTATTTGAATATTTTATTTTAAATAAACTCTTTATCAAATACTTTTGCAAAATACCATTTTTGATACACTGTAAAAAAAGGTTGTGGAATTTTAGTACGCTAAACGTATGTAAAAAGTGGACTCAAGCGCAGCGGCGTGAAATTAGTATAGAAATGTCTAAAATTGTACAAAAGTGTAAAATTCTCAACTAAACTGAAATTTAATATGTGCAGGGACGAAAATAGTTGGTTAATTGTACTAAGAATTTGAGAAGTTTTCACTATTTCACATAGTAAACTGGTGACATATAGAGCTTAATAGTAGTTTGTAATGTTTCACTAAAATAATGTACAGTATGAAGTCAAGGGATTTTACAGCAACAAAAACAGCATCATATGCTATGCTACATAGTAGTTTCAATCATTATTACTAATACACAGTGCACATAAACATAGTTTCGCTTACTGATTTAAGAGTTAATTGTACTTGGTCACATTGTAAACTTGACCCTACTATCGGCGAGAAAACAATAGGCATTTGCCTTTGAATCTTAACAACTCAGTCAAAACAAATGCTAGCGCAACGAAAAACAGTCATTTAAAAGCTGAAAGTGTTCTACGTTAATGAGCTTGAAGAGGTTTATGTGAAAAAATTTTGTGCTTAGTAGACTGAAAAATGTAAAAAAAAAAGTAAGGATTTTTTGGTACATTTAAGAACAGTCAAGTTTAGAGCATTATTTCCTATACAAGCGGCGATGGAAAAAATTGGAAAAAATTTATGAGTATGAGGAAAATTGTTGTGAACCAGTTGCAGTTGAGAAATTTCAAAAATAATAAAAATTGTTGCCTAAAAGTACAATAATGTGCAACTATATTATATTCAGTTCTGATACAGATATTAAAGCGATTCAAACTGCAAACTGTAATGCATAGGCTCTGTATTTATTTTCAATCGTAAAAAAAAGTAAAAAAAAAACGGGCTCCGTTTTTTTTTACTGCCGACCGCTGGTCCCTTTCTTTGACCCGTGGCTAGGTGCCATCCAAGCATTCAGAACTAGGGGCCGAAGAATGGCACCAGCCGTCGGCAGTAAAGCAAAAAGGCCCCCCGCTCCTGTTTTCTGTCACTTGTTTTCCAACAAAAAAAAGTGTCTAAAAATATCGCGATTTTCACAAAAAATAAGACTAACAGATCCTTCTGGGTGATTGAAAATAAAGACAGTTTGCAGTTTGAATCGCTTTAATATCTGTATTAGAACTGAAGATAATATAGTTGCACATTTTTGTACTTTTAAGCAACAATTTTTAGAATTTTTTAAATTTATCAACTGCAACTGGTTCACAACAGTTTTTCACATACTCATGAATTTTTTAAAAATTTTTTCATCGCCCCTTGTATAAGAAATAATGCTCTAAACTTGACTGTACCTAAATTTACCCGAAAATCCTTACTTTTTTTTACATTTTTCAGTCTGCTAAGCACAACATTTTTTTTACATAAACCTCTTCAAGTTCATTAACGTAGAACACTCTTAGCTTTTAAATAACTGTTTTTCTGTTGCGCTAGAATTTTTTTTGACTGAGTTGTTGAGCTTCAAAGGCAGATGCTTATAGTTTTCTCGCCGATCGTAGTCAAGTAGCAGGTATAACTACTGTAGGTACCTACTACCTGCGTATTCCGTGCAGAGTAGTCTTATGCGCTATGCTGCATGGTAAATTCTACTACTTCAAACTGATTAGTGTGCTCTAGCCAGACACCTGCGAGATTCATAGTAAAAATAGATTTCATACTATGATACATGGTAAATTGAACTTTCATAAATACCTAAAAGTACTGTATTGAATAATTTCTAGAACTATACCAAATAATTGCTTGAAATATGAAGTGTGGCATTTTTGATAGCTCTTAACACTAGGTAGAAAAGCTGATTATATTATGTTATTTTTTTATAAAAGTACAATTAAAATTGATTTATTATTATTATATATGTTTATCTGTATTTTGTTTTCAGTTATTTATTAGTTTTTATCTATCTACAACATTACAGACCGATTCTAAATTTCTAATTGGCTCAGCAAATACAATGACGGGCTGCAATCGAAGACCTTTTTCTTGAAGTTGATCTTGCTTGCCCTTTAAAACTTGATCTACATCTGAAGCTTTCTGCAAAACAGTTAATATCATGTAGCAAGTCAAACATTTTCAGAACAGTGCCATACTACATCTGTGTGGGTGTTATCAGCGTTGGCAACAAAGAGCATGCTACTGCATTTTGATTTTCTGCAAAAAGAAAAATTTCATAAATAAAGAGTGTGCCAGAATAATTTTTTTCTGCCATTAAAAATTAAAATACAATAAGAAATGCTAAGGATAGGTTAAATAGTGGTTTAAAATAACTTCAGAGACACGTTTGATGACTGCAAGTACTAAATTCAAATTGTTGATCTGATGAAGAATTTTCACTATCCATGTATCTTTCTCCATCCTACGAATTTGTCGACAAATTTGTGCGGAAATATACCTACAAAATTTTTTGAATCGGCGTCTACTTAGCGTCGACTGACCATAGAAATTCGTATCCTTTTGGTAGAACGTCACAGTATGCCATCACTCTCCCTTTCACATTGATGGTAGTTAGAAGGAGAGAGACAGTAACTGTGACGTCAGGGATGCGTTTATGCTCTTGGATGTACATCTGCCTAATGCAGTAATATACATATAATGCAGTCTTCTCAATTTGACATAGTTAAAATTTCTGGAAACATAATAAATTATACCAGTGAATTTATAGAACTTGTAATGAGCCTACGTTTATAAGATTTCTGGAATCAAGAAGACTTAACTGTAAATTCTATGAAAATTGAAATCAATAAGAAAAGAATAAATCAGTATGGATAATCACATTATTAGTGGCCTTTATTTTATTATTTATAAATTGTTTCCACAAGAAAATAATTAAAACTAAAATTTTGATTTTTCACATAAATAAATGATGAAGAAAATAGCATAAATTTATTAAATGTATGTCATAATAAAATAATTTTTAAAAAAGGTTGCGTTTTGGATAAACTTACCTTCAGGTAGAAAAGTAATCCTTTTGATAGTTCGTCACGGAATATTCCAGTTTTTTCAATAGATATACAATAAAATATTCAGTTTCACTTTTCACTGTTTTCATAAACACTGAAGTTATTGGCAAATTTGATAAATATGAACTAAATAACTGAGTAACATGCGGATGTGCGATGATTCACGTTTCACATCACGCTTGGTTATGGAATTCAGGAGCGCATTTTATTATTTGAAATAGAAGTAATTACTTCTCGGATATAAATAATGTGCTGTGCACCCTTAAAGAAATGACCATGCGGCACAGTTAATCTAAGCTACAGTGCAAGGGAACTTTTACTATGAGGAGTAGTATGAATTCTTATCATACCTTAGCGCTTAGTACTCTCACTACTATTCATTTTGTGCAATGGTTGATGGCACATATTATTTTTCATTTATAGCGCAAATCGCTATCGGATACAAGGCGTTTCTCTTAATGTAATGTAGTATGATGTCAGATAAAAAATGCTTTTTAGGATAAGATGAAATACATAGATACCTCTCAAAATACCCCATGATTTTTAGCGTTTATAACTTAAAAATATTGCTAATTTTATCATTTAGAAAAAGAATTATTTTCACAATGCATAAATAGTTCTAAATCCTGTGTAATAGCACTTTTTATCCGAATTTTATTTTCTTTCTACTATTCACCTAGTTCAAGTAAAACTTTACTAAGTGACATAGTACTTTCACCTCTGATTTTAAAAACCATTTTTCTCCATGTGACGTTAAATATAACAACGGAAAGTGGAAAATTTCTCCAAAATATCAACCTAACCTTAAATACTTAAATAATTAAGATCATATTAAGAATATATTTATAATTACGCAAGCTTATATGGCATAAAATTTATAATTTAAAATCAGCCGAAAGTGAGCTATAAAGTTTGCAAACTAAAATGTACGTTCGCTCATAACACGCGAACAAACGAGCGAAAGAAAAGCTCTATCATGAAAATTACACAAATGTGGAATATTATACGGACGAATCTATAATCACTATAAAGTGGAGAAATTTTCGTTAGAAAATAGAAATTTATGCGCAGTCGGTAATTTTACCAGTCTGAGGAGTTTTACTATATACAGCGTGAGCCCCTTTTTTACATACTTTGAACGTAGTGATTTTCAACACGTCTTATGAATTCATGCAAAGTCATCGAATTAAACCTGTAAGAGACGTCATTCTACACAAAATGTGTATTTTATAACAATTTTTAACATGTCTCGACGTCCCTAAATTCGGGATGAGTACAAAATGTTTACATTCTCATTAGAGAATGTATTAGATTTGTGTAAAATTTCATGTCTGTTTCCGCAATAACTTTTGAAAAAATTAATCCATTAGATTCGCCTTTGGTACATTCGTTCAGTGTCCTAAACTAAAGGTCAAGTTTGTTAGCCAGCCATTTTGGACAAAAATGCAAAAAGTGTGCACATTTTGAATACTTGAGAGACCACTTTTTTCAACATTCAAAAATTCTCTGGGCGGTTATTGATAGTGTTAAAAAAGTAGAACAATTTATCTCGATAACTTTTTTCATAAAAACACAAATTACCAAATTTATAGTATTTACAAAATTCCAAAAAACACACGAAAAATGAACCTTTTGAGCAAAATGGCGGACGATATGAAAAAAATCAAGAAAAGAAAAGGTTTGATTTTTAAATGCCCTACAAGATTATCATAACAACTTTTTGAATTTTCTTTGAAAGTCCAAACTTCAAATTTTGATAGCATATAAAATAATGGAAAATACGAAAATTTCATTTTTTCTTTCAACAATTTCACAGTATTTCAAAGATTCTAAAATATACATGATATACACCAAACTCTCGCTTTCCATCAAGTATGGGAGGTTGCCTTCAAATGGCCTTGGACTGATTTCGGGGGGATCGAAATGTAACCAGTGAGGGTCGCCTGACTTATTTCCAGTTGGAATATATATATCTATATATATATATAATATTGTAGCCGCTCTAGCTCTGATCCCCTGAATACCTGCTTGAGCTGGCAATTCTAGAAAGGCTGAGAACGGGTTGATTGAAAGTTAGAGTTCGGTGCATTACATTTCTGGCTTAAAATTTATCTGCTTTTATTAAAAATTCAAACTATTTTTAAGAATTCAATTTTACGGATTCACCTCTTTGGTTTCAACTTGAACTACTTTGTTTGAAATTCAGCTGTGTTTGGTTTAGAATAAAATTTTTTTTATTTGAAAAATTCAGCTATTCCATTTTTGGTTAAAAATTCATCTTTTTGTTGTCAATTGATCTATTTTTCTAAATATTCGCCTTTTGTTGTCAAAACATATTTTTTTTTGTAGAAAACGATCCATTTTTAGTTAAAAACTGATCTATTGTAGTTTAGTGTTTAACTATTTGAATGAAAATTCATGTAGTTTGTTGACAATTCATTTCTTTGTTAGTAAAAAATTAATCTTTCAATTGAAAATTATTTTTTTTTAGTAAAAATTTAATTTTTTTGGTTGAAAATTAATCTATTTGTTTTAAAATTGATGTTTTGGTTCAAAATTCCTATCTTCGTTTAAAAATTACTTTATTTTAGTTGAGGATTTACCATTTTTTTTTAATTCATCTGTTTTGTAATCTTCTTGGATTCAAAATTTAAAAGTAATGAAAAACATGAATTTTTTCAAAGATTGACCTTTTTGTTCGAAATTCAACTGATTTGTGAAAAATTCGATAAATCAAATGAAATTTATCTTTTTTTGTTTGAAAATTCATCTGTCTGCAGATAATTTGCCTTTTTTCTCTGAAAATTCCACAATTTTGTTGAAATTTTGTTCTTTCTTGCCTGAAAAATCTTTGTTAGTTGCTAATTCGTTTCTTGGGTTCGAAATTTTATGCTTTTTGTTTAGAAATGCTTCTTTGCTGATAATTACTTTTTTCACTTGTAGATTCATCTAAATGTTTGAAAATTTAATATATATATTTTTTAATCTTTTTTGTTGAAAATTCAACTATTTTACAAAGCATCTTATAAACATCTATGACTGTTCGCTGTGTGCATCTTGATCGGGTCGTTGCACTGGAGAGATGCATGAATCGGCAAGTAGAAGGGACTACAAGCTTTCTTTTTTGATTACATAAAAAATCATGAGGAATAATTTGCACAGGTAAAAGTAGAAAAAATATGAGCTCAAAACAAAAGATGTAAATAAAAAATTTTATGAAATTCTTTCGCTTGAAGTGTTGACTTTTTTTCTAAATCTTTATACAGAAAAGGGTACTAAATTCTACATAATACCTGTATATTTGATAGAAATCAGTTTAAGAATGCTTTACTTGTAGTATTTAAAAAAATTTATCAAAAAAAATTCAGAAATTTAATTCCTATAATTTTTTAACTTTTTCAAAAATATTTGACTACAATTTCTTATCTACCTTACACTTTTATTTCCCCCAGTTTAAAGAAAATCGCTCTTATGGCTATGTAAAGAATTTTGGGATGTAAAATTTCTTAACTTAACGTCTTGGAAACAACTAATTATTATTGGTAAAGAAAAACCTTATTTTGTCGACTTCTTCCAGACTATTTATTCGGTAATTTTATGCTTTACATGACGTTTCGGAATCAGACCGATTCCCTCATCAGATATCTTAAGTCATTATGTAAAAGTTTATAAATTGAAATCGAAAATATTTGAGTCGTTAAATAATAAAATTAGAAGGATGAGAGGGTTATGGCTTTCATATTAATGGCAGGGTTATGGCTTTCATATTAATGGCTCATGGCTTTCATATTAATAAATGTGAAAACCGGTTTCTGAACGTTTTAAAATAAATTTTCAAATAAATAAGGGCAATTAAAAGAAATTCGAATTTCTTGGTACCCCAATTTTTTAGCAATGTCATTCTGTTGCTAGATTGGTCTGGATTTTAGTCTGAAGCAGCTCATGCCCCTCGCTAAATTTGTAATATTTCCAATCTGAAGTACAGTTCAAATACGTTTTTATACGTGATTTTCGAAAATGGATGCAATGGCAAATGCAAAGGGAAGAAAAATGAAAGTAATCGAAGTGGCAGATGTTAGAACCGCAAATTAAATTGTGACAGGGAAAAATGGCGGAGGATATTTTATCCACGAAAGGTCATGCGATCAGTATGAATCGGTCTGTGAGAGGCAAGTTGGCGTTGAAACAATGAACCAACCAACCCGCGCGTACCACGCAAATCTCTCGGCTTAGCACCCCTACATTCTCTCGCCACCCCCGACGCTTTGCGGAAGGGTGCTTCCGTGGATTTAGACGCCCTGGTCGCCATGGAAACTGACTGCGACGGCGTATCTCACAACTTCTTCTTCTTGCTCCTCGGATCCTTTTTATTAACATGGAACAAATGGAACAACTGTCATTTACGATCTTCCGAGCTTCCTTTCCTGTAAAAACTAATTTAAATGTCGGTTTAAACCCCAACCGCACTTTATGCGCTGAAAAGGCGACTTAATTCTCTTTCGCTTTCGTAGTTTTTTCACCATCGCGATTTACGTCAGCCAGTCTTTTTGTAACTTAATTTACATGGGAAAAAAGTTCTGCATTACTTCTTTCAACATCCTTGGATTTAAATTTTCTCTCTGGGAAATTGACTTCAGTTGTAGAAATATATCTTTGAATTGTAAAATGTGTAAATTGAGATAGGCGACATGTCAGGGAAAACCTGAAAATCAGGGCAAAATAAGGAAATTTTGCTTACCAGGGAAATTTACGAAAAACCTAGGGATTTTGAAGAAAAAAATGGAAAAGTGAGGGAATTTCTGGAAGAAACCATTTACGTAACTGTCAATAATAATCTGAGCTGTCAAACACTCACTCTTAGTCACTTTTTTCTTAAATCACTTTCTTTTCCCCTTTTCGAATAAAAAGATCTCTTCACTCTTTTTTCAGTAAATTAGCCTATGGATTAACCACTATTGAGTTCGGGTCCAGACCAGATTTCAATAATGTCGAGGGATTCCAAACGATCTTAAACACACACACACACACATATATATATTTTTTAAATACCCAAGAGTTTTAAGGGGCTTTGCATAGTTTCAAGGGATTTCAAAACATTTAATCTTGAAGTATTTTGATTTTATTCGAAATATTTTAGGTTATTTCAAAATATTCCAAGGATTTTTGGCGAGATTTTAATAATGTCAAGGGAGTCCAAATCGTGGTAAAGATTTTATGATATTTAAAAAGTTTCCAAGGAGTTTTTAATTGATTTCAACAATTTCAAGGAACTCTACAGATTTTAGGATATTTTTATTAATACCAAGAATTTTTTAAGAGTTTAAACGAATGTTGAGAGCTTATAGACAGTTATAAGGGATTTTATTAGGTTTTAAAATATTTTAGGGTATATTATTTTAATTCCACCGAATCTCAAAGAGATTTAACTAGTTTCAAGGAATTTCAAAACGTTTCAAACGATTAAAAATATTTTAGAATATTTTACGGGATTCTCAAGAGTTTTGCGCAGATTTCAATAACTTCAAGGGATAGCAAAGACTGTTGAAGATTTCAGCGTATTTTAAAAATTGTAATGAATTTTGAAGAGCTTTATATATTTTCAAGGGATTTCAATAGATTTCAAAGGATCTTAATTATTTCCGGGCAATTAAAAATATTCCAAGGAGCGTACAACAGATTTAATAATTTTTAAGGGATTCCAAAGGATGTTAATCATTTTAGGGTTACATGATTCTAATGATTTTTGAAGAGATTTTAATAACTTCAAGGGATTTCAGAGTTATCTAAAAATTTTAAGGTATTTTTAAAGATTGCAAGGAATTTTTAAGAACTTTAAATATTTTTAAGTGACTTTAAAATATTCGAATGATTTGAAATATTTTAGGATATTTTACAAGATTCTAAGAACATCTGAACAGATTATAATAATTTCAAGGGATTTAAAAAGAGGTTAGAGATTTTAGGGTATTTAAAAAAATTTAAAGGAATATCCAATTGATTTGAATAATTTCAAGAGATTTTAGAGAACTTCACAAATTTTAATTTATTTTTAAATTCTAATGAGCTTAAAAGATTTTTTTAACGTATAAAGAGATTTCAATAGATTTCAAAGTAATTGGAATATTTTATTAGATTCCAAGGAGCTTTTACCAGATTACAATTATCTTCAGGGATTCCAAACGATGATACATATTTTATAGCACTTCTAAAATTTTCAAAAAATTTTAAGAGTTCAAAAAAATATCATGAATTTTCAAAATATTTCAGGATTTAAAATATGTTAAAAATATTTTAAGGAATTATTTAACAGATTTCAATATATTCAAAAATTTCAAATGGTGATAAAGATTTTACGGTACTTTAAAAAATTTCAAGAAATTCTCAATTTCAATCATTTCAAACTGTTTCAAAGAATTTGACACATTTTATGATATTTTTATAACCTATAAGACCTATTGACATGATGCAGTTACTAATTTTATAAATTTGATCGACTTTGAATGGACATCAAAGAACACAAGAAATGAAGGATTTCGTAGGGCTTAAAAGATAAAAAAAGATTTTTAAACATCTTTGCAATTAATTTGTATTTATTTGCATTTTACCCGGGTTGCTGTTTAATTTATCCCGAATTCTTTTAAACTATTTTTATTTCTTTGGAATTCTCTTAATTTTTTTAATTCGCTTGATTTTTTTTTATTTAATTAACTTTTTCATGTTTTGTTTAGTTCATCCTGAAACGTTTCAATCTATCACGAATTCTCATAAATTTGATCAAAATCTTTCGAATCCTCTTGTATTTTTCTAAACTTATTAAAAACTTACTAAATTCAAGGAATTTTTTGATATTTTAGATTTAGCATCAATTCAGTTAATTTTTTTTTTGATTCGCTATGAATTTTCATTAACTTAATCGAATTCTTCTTAGTTCCCTTAAATTCCTTAAAAATCATCGACATTTCAAACTACTTGTGATATCCATGGAGCTTTTTTTTTGTATTTTGGCTACTTCAGCATCGAGAATGATAAATGAAAAATGTTGTTAAAAAATTTTCAATTATTTTATTCCATTTGTAAAAGTTTCTAGATGAAAAATATTAGAAGATCTGAATTATGCTCTCTAAATATTTATTTTCATTAGTTTTTAGTATATAAAAATACTCGTGTTTTTTTTCTCTTGGACACTGTCACCGAGAATTGGCACCCTTAAAAGAATGAGGGTAAGATGGACTCTGAAAGACAGGCTCTTTGTTCTTCAAATTGCGACTTTTCGCCAGTGGCCTCTTTCAGAAGAGGGTGGCGAGGACCTTATTTTTTCCTCTCGATTCATCCCCAAGTAGAGATTTTGTTCCCTCCTTCTATCTCTGTCCTAGCCACCTTTTTACGAAAGTTTATCACCCCGTATAAGAGGGTTCCTCCAGGAGAATTTGTCAACCAATTCCCAGGGATCAGCTTCGAATCGAAGGGCAACTAAATCGAATTACGAGAATCCCGCCCCGAAATGGCTCTTTTTTGCGTATAAGTATAGCTGATCTACGTCATTTTTTCAACACTGAAAATAAAATAAAGACTTTTCTGATACCTGGTCACTGATTTTATTTTTGTAGACTTTTTTCACTAAAAAATAGCAATGTTTATATTATATAATGATCGAAAAAATATTGGATTTAAAATTTCTTGGTATTTAATGCAGACTTGGTAAAGAATTTTAGATAGCAATGAAGCGAAAAAATCAAACCGCACAATTAAAAAATTTAATTCGAAATAGCGTTGTTTGTAGTTCCGGATTTAACCAAGTAGGGAATGGAAAAATTGGCTGAAATCTCTCTTTTAAATGAAAATTGAACTATTCTAGTTTTGATTGAAAAATAATCTTTTTAACTGAAAATTAAACTATTCCATTTTTAGTTGAAAGTGTATATTCTTTAGTTGAAAAATCAAATATTTGTTTAAAAATCCATGTATTTTGTGGTAGAATATAAATCTTATTATTGAGTTATTAATTTTTTATAGAAAATTCAACTCATTTGTTAAAACATTCTTTCTTTTGATTTAAAGATTCATCTCTTATCTTCTAGAAGTTTAATTTTTTAGTCAAATGCAACTGTTTGCTTGAAACATAATCTGTTTTGGTTAAGAAATAAACTTTTTTTTTAATTATCTTTTTTCTTGTTAAATTGTACTTTTTTGTTTAAAAATGTTTATCTTATTTTTAACAGATTTTATCTATTTTGGATAAATGCAAATGTTTTTTTCGTTTTTTTTGTTTGAAAATTAATTTGTTTTGGTTGAGGATTCCACTTTTTTTTTAATTGATCCTTTTTGTTGAATTTTTCTTTAATAGAAAGTTTATTCGTCTTAGTTCAAAATTCACGTATTTTGTTGAAAATTTGTCTTTCATGGTAGAATATTTACTTCCTGGTTCAAAACTCCAGTATTTAGTTAAAATTACATTGTTTTTTGGCTGAAGATTTTAGTTAAAATTTTAATTTTAGATAAATAACACCTCTCTTTATTTAAATACATTCTTTTTCTTCTTCGGCTGCAAGGTATTTTTAGTTTGAAAATGCAACTCTTTTGTTTTTGGTTTAAAAATTTATCTCTTATCGTATAGGAATTTCATTGGTGTTGAAAATTCATTTTCGGTTAATTTTATTTCTTTATTGACTGAAGTCTTTCTTGGCTGAAAACTTAATTCTTTTTTTGGCAATTTATCTAATTAGTTGAAACTCATTATTTTTTTTTAAATTAACTTTTTCAACTTAAAATTTATCTTTTATAGTTGAAACTTGATCTATATTGTTAAAATCTCTAAGTATTAATATATATGGAATCACTATTTTTTTTTAAATAAACATTTTTCTTCGGTAAAATCTTCAAATCCTCCCCCACCCCTTCTCCACACCTTCTGGAACATCGTCTTACGTAATTTGCGAATAACCTCTTGTGAAATTCTGTATAAGTGTTTTTACTAAAAGTCTTTACGATCAATCTTGAAACACACCTTTTTTGTACATTAACATTATGCTCCCAATTCTGGTATATTTTCGTACTGCGCATGCGTCGCGTCGACAATCGGATTGGTTACCATGGGCGCTCTTATTTGAATCGCAATTGTTTACAACAAATAATAATCGCAAAGTGTATAAAGGCATTCAACATTATTTTTAATTGATATTCTGTTATCTATATCTATTTTTAAGGTGTCATGTCAAATAATTATTATACTCGTACTTTCTACTTTAGAAGTCTATTTTGTGATCAAAGAATTGTTTTTAATAATTTTATAATGATAGTTTGTTGCAAACAATTGACTTGAACATTTAATAATTTTAAATTAACGCGCCAACGGTTACGAATCCGGATGCCGACTCGAAGCATGCGCAGTGCGAAGAGACACAAAAATTGGATTCCTAGGTGTTATCTATTTCAATCCAATGTAATCTCTTTTAATTACATATAATCTTGTGTAATCGCATGCAGTCTTATATGGAATCTTATATAATCCCATGTAATCTTATGTAAGCTCAAGTAATCTCTTTGACTCTTTCAGAACAATCTAGTCTACACGAAAAATGGTAGTGGTCAACCCCTCGTAAAAGACCCTGTTTTATTTTATTTCGCAATTTTTCTTTTTTTCGAAAGAGTCTTTAAAAAGTATAGAATTGGCCAGAAGCTAGAGTTCAACGAGCGGAAAGAGGTTGGTAAAAGTATTTCGAAGATAGGATAGGAAAAGGTAAAAAAAAGTTTGAAACAAAACGAAGGGAGATTTGCACCCGACGAATAACCCAAGAGCAGTTTGGTTTGGGTCCCGACAGTGGAGTCTGCCAAATGAAATTATCCCAGAAACTCGGGACAATTGCGGTAAGGTAAGGTTAATTTAGAAAAGGGTTGAGTATGGTAAATAGAGCAAAGTGGGATGGGAAGTCGTTGTTTGTTACCTTCCACATTGGTATCACTGGCTCCCGCGCCTGGGGCTGACCATAATTTAATACCAGCTACTAATACGTTTCCTTTCAGACGATAAGAGTTCCCTGCACTATGGGCACCTGTGAGGTGCAGGTGCTTTTATAATCTATATGCGTCTAGGCAAGGGCCAAGAGAATATGTGTTACAAGCGGCTTTAATTCACCGATCTATCTAACGATTACATCGCTGGAATCGTACTGATAAATCCTTTCTTGGAAGTACATTTCCAATCCTTTCAAATTTATTTACTTCGAAGAAGATTATATTCAGTGCATAGAGGAAAGTTTCAAATTATTTGAATTGAATTGTATCAACAAATCTTTTCTTGAAATACAATAATTGAAATTTATTACCTACTAAAAGTAAATGTCTGGATTTTTATTACCTAATGATAAAAACATAAAAAGAATGGAGTGTCTAAATCTAAGTATACTGAATCCTGAATTTAAGAAACCTGGATATACGACTTATTTAGAATTTCAGACATCGGCATTTTGGTGTTGCGAGGACCACATCAAGTTGCGTCAGCTGTCAGCATGAGTTAAAATCCAGCATAAATGGTTAGACATCCCTGAATGTTGACGTTAGGATTCCCTGGATTTACGATCAAGGCCCGTGAAAACATTGTACGAAACCGTAGTTAAATCCAGATTTCAGTGCAACACGCTCAAGTCACATAGGAGGGGGGTTGAAAAGGTTTCGTAACACTTCCGTGATCAAAAAATAGTATTTTATTAATTTGCGATACATGAAAGAACATTATTTTTGACATCCAAAATTTTGTACGTGAACTCGTAATTTTTACAATAAAGCGGATTTCTTTGGCAGAGAGTTTAATTTTGGAAAAAATGATTAAACTTTCAAAAAGCCAGTAAAATTTTTGAATCAATAGTTCTATTTTTAACCTACAAAGATGAATTTTCAACGCACATGATATTTTAGAGAATATTTTAGAGAACAGTTAACTTCTAAACGAGAAAAGATGAATTTCTATAACAAAAGTTAATTTTCATTCACGAAAGATTATTTTCAATGACGTAGTTTAACTTTTAAGTAAACAAGGTAAGGTTTCATCGAGAAATTGAACCTTAAAATTTTTAGTATAGTAAACCTAGTTTTTAACACAAAAAAGCAAATTTTCTACTAATTCAACTCAATTACAAAAATACTATTTTGTAACGAAACAGGTAAATCCTTAAACAATCAGATGTATTTTTAGTAAAGAAGATTAGTCTTAAATTTACGAGTTTTTACCAAAATAGTTGAACTTTCAACCAAAAAATATAAACTTTTAACTAAAAATCGGATCGCTAAATTTTCAATTTAAGAAACTAGTTATAAACAAATGAATTTCCAACCAGTTCAATTTAACTAAAAAGGTCGAATTTTTAACCAAACTGTTCAAGCTTCAACAATAGGTCGCAATGAATTGTTGACAAAAAACAGTTGAATTTTCGAACGGAAAATATTAATTTTGAAAGAAAGTGAAACGACCAGATAGTTGAATTTTCAACTAAAACGTTGAATTATCAACCAAAAAATTAATTTTTGACAAAGTAGTTCTACTTTAAATCACGTAGTTGACTTTTTAACCAAGAAAATTAATTCTTTGCGAAACATGTCTTAAGTTAAGATTTCAACATCAAAATTTCTTATTTGAAATCAAAAAGACTTAAATTCAATCCAAAAAGAAGAATTTCCAACGTAATATTTAAATTCTCAACCATAAGAGAATTATTCTCAATCAAGGAGTTGCATTTATAACGAAAAAAATAAATGCTTAACCAAGAAGATAAAGTCTCTCACAAAAAGACGGATTTTCTGAAAAATAGTTAAATGTTCAATCAAAGAGATAACTTTAAAAAAAGACACCGTATTATCAAAATACATTAATTTTCCACTAAAAAAAGGAATTTTGAATTAAATAGTTGAATTTTTACCCGCAAAAGATTAATTTTTAAACATAATTAAAATAGTTAAATTTTCAGTTAAAAACTTTTTTAAATAAGAAAATTTAACAAATCGTTTACAAAATAGTTGTATATTTAACAAAATAACTAAGTTTTTAACAAAATAGTCGAGTCTGGCACAGAACGATATTAATTTAGAATCAGAAAAAAAATATTGGTAGATTTTTGAAACATACAAAAATTTGTTTTTAACCAAAAATAGTTGAATATTCTTAATGACTTCTATGAATTAAGTTCACGTTTGAGCGAAAAAACCAGGAAAAGAAAAAGTTTTTTGAAAACAGAGAAAAAAATAAGAATTCTCGTAAGAAGGAGAAATGAGAAGAATTCACTGTGAAAAAAATTGCTGAAAATTACATTTCATTCTGTAACTTTTTCCTATGATTTTTATGGGAAAATTACACGTTTCTTGTAAATTGAGAGTGATTGTTAAAGGAATTTTATCATAAATGCATGAAATTTACAGTGAACGCGATTAGTGTAATTTCACACCCGGCGTGTAATACGTTTTACAGCCGCGATGTAAAATTCCATAATGCTTGTAATTCCCCTCTTGAACGTTTGCACAGTAAAAAAAAGTGTTCAAAATGATACCGAAATCAATATAATTTTGATATGCAACAAAAATGATACGGAATTCAAGAGCATTTTGATCGGCCGAAGTGAATGATCAACTTTCGAGATCAGAATGATCTGATTCGGGATCATGTATAATGTCAAGCCAAGATAGCTGACGTTCTCACAATACTTTAGCTCATATTCAAGCTTTTTATGGTTTCTAATCGTGCAGTGTACTAGAAAAGTTAAAAACGAATGAAATCTGATATTAGAAAATATCACCTGTTAAGTGTAGTTGTTACTTGCGTGCGGTTAGCTACCATTTTTAGGTTATGTGGTTATGACACCGATGCCAAGAATTGGCGGCCATTTTGTTTAGTCTGACAAATGAACCAAAAAATGAGATCAAATTGATCCAAATGCAAAATCATTATGATCTCGGAGAGTCAAATGTTCGCTGGAGCAAAATGCTCTGCAACAAAATTGATCCTTTTTTTAAATGTGTGATGCGAGTAAATTCAGTGCAAGACTGTGCTAAATTTTGGCGGCATTGCCGACATTCAGATATATTTTAGAATGGAAATTGTGGATTGTGCTGAATTCAGCGCGTGAGAAAGGCAAGTGCAATGTATTTTACTTGAATAAACTTGTTCACATGTTTGACATGCTTGCGAAAAAAAGTAATTCGAAAGGGTATATCTGTTCAGGCTGCACTTGACAGAAATTAGGATGCGCCTATTTCTCCCACTGATTATAACCTAATAGGTTTGATGCGTATTTGTTTTGTAACAGCAAACCAAACAAAAAATTAAATGTTTTCTGCTAAATAAAATCATGTCTCTTTTTATTTATATACCCTATTATGCTTTCAGTTCGATTTAATTAAAAGAAACATTAAGCGACTCAAAATACCCGGGCTTGTAATTGCGCATGCTCAACCTTTTACATTCGGCGTTTTACAGCGTGATTAGAATTTCACAAGGCGAATGTAAAATTCCATTCTTCCAAAACTGCTTTTTACCACCAGTGTGCGATTTTACACTATCGTGTTATTTCTACCTAATTTTGGTAAATTTCCCACAATAATCAGTGGTATTTTTATGTCCCATGGTCTTTGTGGTAAAATTACATGAAACTTTTTACAGTGTAGAGAAAGATTGACACCCGTGAAGTTCGCCTCCCGAAGTTTAAATTTTTTACATTTTCTTTGCACATACGTTTGTTTTTACGTCGTTTAGGGGCAAAATTGATTCAGGGTGGCTAACTTCACGTATCGGCCCAAAATTAAAAAACTAAAATGTTCTTTTTACATGCGGCTGTACGTCTTTTGTACTTTTCGTATATTTAACATTTTCGCTTGTACCCTCTTTGTTGCCCGTCTACGGGAAAACCGAAATTTCGTGCCATCCCCCCTAAATTTGAATTTTTCTTTTAGCTAACGTTTGTACGTAGTTTGTACTGTTTGTACAAACTGAAAATTTTAATTTTAATTTTAAAGTTTGCTTTTTGCTAACCTTTTTACGTGGTTTGCACTGTTTGTACATTTTACATTTTTGTTTGTAGCCTCTTGGTTGCCCTACTAGTGGCTGACCACAATTTCGTGTCATCTCCACAAATTTCGAAATTTTCAATGTTACTTTTCAAAAGTTTTTTTTTCACCTAGTTTTTGCTCTTATTATTAATGTTTTTATGGTATTAAGGATTTTGTTAGATAGCAGGTAGCTCTTGGTGTGATCCACTTGATATAGAGTTTGTCATAAGTCACAAATTTGAATTTTTTTCATCAAAATGGCGGCTAACAAAATTGCATTATTTATTATAGACACGAAATAATAGTAAAGGCACCAATTACAACCTCCAATGCAACCACCAATTATCAGGCCTAGTAATTTTAATGAAACAGTCTCAAAGCAGTACTGGGGGTGGATTTTTTGGGTTTCTGAATATTTATTGAGGGTTCAGAATATATTTTTGAGTTTTTTAAAGGTGAATTTTGTGACATTTTTTTTTATCTAAAAATTTATTTCTATTTTACGTTCACAGTCTTCACACCTGTTTCCTTCAGAGTACTAAGTGTGAATTTCTGTGATTTTTGAATATTATTATGGGATGGCAGTATATTTTAGACTTTTCCATACATCACTTTTAATTATAATTTTATTTTGAAAACTTATTGACGGTTTTATATATAATGAATGTTGGGACCATTATCAGATAAAAAATGTATTGTCTGTTTTACATAGAGGATCTTTGGAGACCACACATAAATATATTGGATTAAAAAATAGTGTGAACAACGCACCACCCTTAGCAAGAAGAAAAATTCAATTTTCGGGGGGATTATATGAAATTTCAATTTGCCCCTAACTGGATAACCAAGAGGTTATAAAAGAAAATAGGGAATGTACAAACAGTACAAACACCGTAAAAACGTTAGCAGGAAGAAAGATTGAGAATTCAAAATTTCGTTTGGATGACTCGAATTTTTTATTTTCCCTGGCTGGGGATCCAAGTGGGTACAAACGTATAAACGTATACGTATTATACGTATAAACAGTAAAAGCAACTTAGGAAAGTTAGCAAAAAGAAAAATGGAAAAAGTAAACATTCTGGGGGATAACACGAAATTTGGATTTGCCCTAGCTGGGCAACCGAGAGGGTACGAACGAAAATATCACATGTATAAACAGTACAAACGACGTAAAAACATTAGCAAAACGAAAAATTTAAATTTTGGAGGGATGAGTCGAAATTTTGGTTTGCCCCTAGCTTGACAACTAAGAGGGTACAAACGCAAATATTGGATGCACAAACAGTAGAAACGACGTAGAAAGCTGGACAACCAATAAGGTACAAAACGATAATATTGGATGTACCCTCGAAATCAATTTTGCCCCTAATTTGGCAAACAAGGGGTTCGAACGAAAATATTGAGTGTACAACGGAACTCACGTACAAGCGTATGTATAAAGAAAATTTAAAAAATTTGAATTTCGGGGGGGGGGGGGGGGGGGGGGGGCAGAATCACGGGGGTGAAATATTGTAAAGGCTGAAACATGAAAATGATTGTCAATCTAAGTTACTATTTATGTTTAAGACTTTTTGATAACATGTAAAATTGATTGGTTTAAATTAAAAGTATTAATACTTAAGACAGTTTGCAAAAATTAGAAATATTTTGGATTCCAATTTGAAAATTTTGTCATAAATTTCCAATTTTAATTCTTTAATATTCAATTTTGAAATCGAATATCGAAAATTCCGTTGCTTTGTTTTGCTCTTGATAGATGATGGATGTATCGCTTTTATTTTCTTAAATGAAAGTCAAACCTAGGGCAACTTTCCTTAGAAATATTAAATCATTATAATGAAAGACGTAAATAGAGCTTCAATTAATCAATTATCATGATTAATTAATGCGTCTTCCTCCAGTTAATCATTGATAGAAATCAGGTGTCCTAATAAAATTCTCGAACTGATTTTCAGTAGGGGAAGAAAGATGGAATGGAGAACTCTGGGTTGATCGTCCCTCTTAATAATATATTACGTTGAGCAGAATTATACGAAATGTAACGAAGTGGAATGAATTAGAGTGGAAATGATAAATTTACGATTTTAATTTGCGGGAACGGGTGAGATGAGAAAATGTAAGTAAAGGGACGACCCTCGAGGTTGCGAATGCTCCTGAGCTGCGAGATGGAAGCGGAGCGAGGTACATTCATCACGAGTTATTAAACAAGGTAACAAAAGGAGACGGGACTGGGGCGCGTAAAAAAGGCGGTAAGATAGAATCGCCTAACTAGTATACTCCGCGATGATAGATGACCATAAGGATTAAGCGTCCGTGGCCTATAGCTCATCATCTACGTCTGGATCTCCTTATTTCGTCTTTGTCGAATTAGATATACTCCTAACCACCATAAGCAAAAGAAAAAGAAACGTGTTTTAGTGCTTCACTTTTCTAATTGCATGCTGTATCAATTATCCAAACTCGAAAAACATTCCGTGTTATATGGTTAATTATATAATGAGTTGAAAATTTCTTATTCTTCACAGTTGCCGGGAATTTTACTTGATGAATGAAGAAACAGAATACAACATAATTTAGTTTATGGAAAATTAATGTTCAATTTCAAATTCAATTTGATTTTTTTAATACTAGTATACTTCGCGATTATATATGGCCATAAGAATTAAGCGTCCGTGTCCTATCGCTATCCAGGCTCGCTCAACTTTGTGGATAATAATTGGCGACATTCAGCGCACTCTACGGGGGACAGGAGAACTTCGCCGAGCGTCCATGAGTTGGTGCATGTATATGCATATGCCTATCCTTACATGCATTGAATCTCAAAATAATTAACCAAAAACGAAGAATGAAGACAAAATGAATAAAATAAGAAACGCAAAATGAGAAATAAAAGATAATTAGAATTTATTTCGCATTTTTTGTGTCTCATTAACTTCATTTTGCCTTTATTTTTATGAAAAGAAAAAAATTAAATTACGATTGAAGAAGTACATTGGAATTTTTATTTTTAAAGAAGCAACTTTGAGTTACAGTTAACAAATTCTTCTTGACATATTATTTTGAAAACTGTTAACATATTGAACGTAGAGTTGGGAACTTATGACCTATCACTTACTTGTCATTAATTTTTTCAAGTCCACAATCGCTCACTAAATACTTTTTTTAATCCATTTTAAATAATTTTTTAACTGTCACCAGTGCACCATGCAGCAGACGACAACAATTTAATTTGCACGCATGAGCGCGTCCCTCGGCGTTTCGCGTCAGCGCCATCTGCAATGGACAAGAGAAATAATTTTACTCCCCTCACAGCCTCTCAATCCCCGCGCCCATGTTCCCAAAATTTGCCATTTTTCCTTATTGAGTTGAGCGAGCCTATAGCCATCATCCACGTCTAAATCTCCTAATTTTTTCTTTTGTCAAATTAGGTATATTCCTTACTACCACAAACAAAAGAAAAAGGGGAAAGAAACAAGTTTTAGTGCTTAAGTCTGCTAATTTTATGTTGTATCAATTATGCAAACTCGAAAAACATTCAGTTTCATAGGTTTAATTATATAATGAGTGAAAAATTTCTTAGTTACCGCCATTGTCGGAAATTTTAATTGATGAATGAATAAACAGAATACAACTTATTTTAGTTTAGTTTATAGAGAATGAAGGTTCAATTTCAAAATCAATTTGATTTTTCAATACTAATATATTCCGTGATCATAGATGGCCATTAAAGATTAGGCGTTAATGGCCTATAGCTCATCATCTACGCCTGGATCTTCTAATTTCATTTTTGTCGAATTAGATATACTCCTAATCACCACAAAAAAAGGACGAAGGAAACATGTTTTAGCGCTTTAATCTCCTTATTTTTTTTTGTAGTATCAATTATCCAAACTCGAAAGATCTTTCGTGGTATATATGATACATTACATACAAAGCTAGAAATGTCATAAGCGCCGTAGTTACCACAGTTTTCAGCAAACATTTGCGGCTAATTTCACGTGATAATTAAGAATACAGAATTGGGTAAGTGACTTAAATACTGCTGGTTTATATATTATTTATAAATATTTTGCTTAAACATTCATAAAACGTAATATACTCACCATATTGTTACTATTTCAGTTACTGGAGTACTGTTCTTTAATCAACTTTAGATTTATTGCATAACCTTGTACGCAGTAGAAGAATATTTTTTTTCACATCAGAACACTTGTTTGAATAGAGTAAACATTTAAAAGAAAGTACATTAGTGTATTAATAAAAAAAAAATCAAACCCGAAGCAATAGGTAAACATTTATTAGGGGGACGCTCATTACTCCGGTCCGAAATTCAAGCCAAATGTATCTATATTGCGGTGCTGTCAACATGTAAACCTAATCTTTGCTTTAAGTTTTTGATTGAACACACGCTAGACCTTTTGAAATTTTAGGTTAATTACTTTGCTTTAATATATTTTTAAACGATTGCAACACCGAAAAAAGTAAAAAAAAGAGAAGAAACGAACGAGGAAGCCAAAAATTAAAAGTAAATCTTTAAAAGTTGTTCTTACGGAAAAAAAGTTGCTGCTTGTCGTGAAAGAGGTTATGCAAGGAGAAACTATTATCACCAAAATATTCGATAATAGAATCAACAATAAGAGTCCGTTTTAAAGTAAAATATGCAGAATAAAGCGTGAAGCGAATACAATTTGATCTAAACAACAAAATAAGAGTCTTGTTAAGTGGATTTTCCTTGGTGTCAATCATGGATATTCTGCAACAAAAAAAAACTGTTCCTACAAAGTTTTTAATTGCTTATAATAGATTCAAAGGGGCAGAATCCATTAGGAATTAATTTTCGCAGTCGTTATTAGTTCGAGGGGTTTTTAAAACGACACTAATATTTCTGCAAGACTGACAGAAAATGGTAATTCGAGACGTGCAAAAGATACTGAGATTGGCATACACGATCGTGGTTTATTGAATCATAAGCATACACGGAATTTAAAATTATGTCGTACAGCGTAATCAGATAGATCCACAGTTTTTAATAGGAATGAAAAACTCAAAAGTCTCAGAGTAATTGTATAAAAGGGTCTGAAACAGTAACTAAAATTGTGAGTAAAAATGAAAAAGAGAACGAGATTAAATTAAACACTGAAAAAATGGTTTAGTTGTCACAGCTAAACGTCAAGATGGGTTTCGGCTTCCAAGAAAATATGACTGTGTCACCTAAATTTCTAGCTGTTTTAGCTAAATCTGGCATTTAGAAATTATCTAGCTAATTGATCTGGAATACTTCTAAATAGTAAATTTAGCTGAAACAGCTATATTTCCTTGAAAGACTAAATCCAGCTAAACGTTTAGCTGGGACAGCTAAACCATTTTTTGCAGTAAAGTGAGGTTAAATCATGACCTCTCAGTATTTGGAACACTTAACATACAACATAATTCAGTTTGTTCAATATACATTTAATGTTTAGTTTTGCATTCTATTTGATTTTGTTCACACTAGTATACTCCGCAATCATAGATGGCCATAAGGATTGAGCGTCCGTGGCCTATAGCTCATCATCTATGTCTGAATCTCCTTATTTCGAATTTGTGGAATTAGATATAATCCCATAACCACCACCAATAGAAGAAGAAGGGAAAAGAAATATGTTGTAGTGCTTCACTATGCTGATTTAATTTCGCATCATTTATCCAAACTCGAAAGATGTTCCGTGTTATATGCGGTTCATTATATAACAAGTTAACATTTTCATAGTCGCCACAGTTACCAGCAAACCTTTGGAGATAATTTTACTTGATAAATGGAAAAACAGAATACAACATAATTCAATATATTTAATAGAGAATAAATATCGAAATTTGTATTCTATTTGTTTTTTTACACTTGTATACTCCGCGATCATAAATGGCTATAAGAATTAAGCGTCCTTGCCCTATAGCTCCTCGTATATTTTTGGATTCCCTTATTTCGTCTACGTTGAATTATTATACTCCTAATCACCATAAACAAAAAAAATGTTGTAGTGCTATACTCTGCTGATTTAATGTTGTTTCAATTACGCAAACTCGAAGAATGTTCCGTGTTATATGGTTAATTCAAATTTGTCTAGTCGACACAGTTACCACAGTTACCAACAAAAATTTTGAGGATGATTTTACTTGTTAAATAAAACAACAGAATACAGTATAATTTAGTTTATTTCATAGAGAAGGAATTTTCAGTTTGGAATTCTATTTTATTTTGTTAATACTAGTATTCTGCGTGATCTTAGATAGACATAAGGATTAAGTGTCCTTGCCCTATAGCTCATCATCTATGTTTCGATCTCCTTATTTCATCTTTGTCGAATTAGATATACTCCTAACCACCATAAACAATAGAAAAAGAGGAAAAAACATTTTGCAGTGCTTCACTCTGCTGATTTTATGCTGTATCAATTATCGAAACTCAAAATATCTTCTGTATTATATGATTTATTCACTAATAAGTTAAAAGTATCATGGTCGCCACATTACCACAGTTACCAGCAAACATTTGGGGATAACTTCACTTATTGAATGAAAAAAATACGACACAATCTAATTTGTTTAATAGACAATTAATATTAAATTTTGAATTCTATTTGACTTTTTTCATATAAGTATATTCCACGATAAAAGATGGTTATAAGGATTAAGCATCCTTGTCATATATGTAGCTTCTCATCTATGTCTGGATCTCCTTATTTTGCCTTTGTTAAACTAGATATACTCCTAATGACCATTAACAAATCAAAAGGGGGAAAGAAACATTTGTGACAATGCCTTAATCTCATTATTTCATGTTGTATTAATTATCCAAACTTAAAAAAATCTTCTGTTTTATTTGGTTAGTTACATATCAAATTAAAAATTTCTTAGTCGTCCCAGCAGCCGAAAAACATTTGCGGGTAATTTCACTTGATAAATAAGATAACAGAATGCAACCTAATTCAATTTATATAATAAAGAGTGAACGTTCAATTTTGTATTTAAATTAATTTTTGTTATACTAGTATAGTCCGTGATTACACATCGCCATAAGGATTAAGTATCCATGGTCCATTATTTCTTATCGATGTCTGGATCTCCTTATTTCGTCTTTGTCGAATTAGATATACTTCTCACCACCAAAAACAAAAGAAAAAGGGCGAAAGAAATGTGTTTTAGTACTAAAATCTCCTTATTTCATGTTGTGTTAGTTATCCAAACTTCAAAGAACTTCTATGCTTTTGTTAACATTTACAATAAATTAGAAATTGTTTAGTCGTCACAGTTACCGTAAAACATTTGCCTGTAATTTTGCTTGATAAGTAAAACATGAGAATACAACGTATAATTTATTTTATTTTATAAAAAATGAATGGTTTTTTCAATTTTGTTTGATTTTTCTCATATTATATTCCTCGATGATAGACTTCCATAAGGATTAAGCATTCATGGCCTATAGCTCCCCATCTACGCCTGGGAGACGATTGCGTTATATTCACACATCCCATTTTACAATTTTTACCTACATAATTTTTTTGAAAATTGACGCCACACTTTGCGGATAAAATTGTTTACATGAAGGTTTAGGGAATATTTAAAAAATGTAAAGTATCGTGAGGTGAAGATGTTTGTTCACATGTGTGGTCTTGTTGGACGATTCAATGTACATGAGTCTTCGCATTTCGAAGAAAAATTCCGAATTCTAAAGAGGAAAAAAGAATCTATTATAAATCCTATAGATATGAGAATATTGAATCTGTATTTTCCAGAAGAAGAAACAGCATGTTGAGAGATTGATTACGTCGATATTGCTCTAAGTGGAATTTAAGTATAAGTTTGATTAAAAATAAAAAAATAAATGTACTATTAAAAATACCGTATGTACTTAACTCTTAATTGAATGTCAGTGTGCACTTTTATTCATCTGACATATTTTACAAGCGGACATCTGGATATTTTATAGTTTTATTCTTCTAGCTATGTGAGTGAAGATTAAAATTGTGAAATTATTCAATTTTGAAAGAAATAAACAAAGGTAGTTCTGATACGTTATATATTCATCCTGAAAACTTTGCTACATGAAGTTAGCCTATAACGGGAACGAAAAGATAGCCTATTCTTCGTAGAATCTACCGATTTATAATAATTTATAAGTCAAAATAACAATCAGATCTGCTTCTCGAGACCTAAAATATCAAAATTGAAATTTCATTATTATTATTCTTCATAATAGAATTAATTAAACGAATTTTCTGCAAAATAAAATTCTTATTTTGTTGATTTCCGCGCGCCCTTAGATTGTATGTAATATTTACAGAAGCAAACTGGGATTCAATAATATTTCAATCATTTCAAGAGAATTTAGTGAATGAAAAACAGTAGAATTGCAAAGAATTACTTAAAATTTATAAGGATTTTAAAGTATTTCATAGGATTCAAAAAGGTTTAGGGCATTTCTAATGACTCCAAAGAACTTCACAAAATTTAGAAGATTTCAAAGATTTTTCGAGATTTACAAATATTTCAGGGGGTTTCGAAGAATTGCAAAAACTTCATGCGGTTTAGAAAAATGTTCTTGAATGTCGGGAAATTTGGAAGCATTTCATATAGGCTCTCCCTAGCCATTCCATGCACCTATTTTGGCGGAGAATGAATCTGATTTGGTGTAGTATTCAGTTTTTTATTAAGAAGTTGTCCTTTTTGGTTGAATGTATCTGTGTACGATTTCAATTTGAAATCTTGTTTGATTGAAATAATATCATCTATTAGATTTTTCGTCGAGGCCGCTCAATTCTATGATTGCACTTGCTCAAAAGAAATCTCTGAATTGTTTGATTAAAAGTATCTGAAAGCCTAAAGTCCTTCAAATTTAACGCTGTGATGATTTTTATCATACAAAATTTATGTTAATAGTTAGAGGGTGAAACATTCCAAATCGCCCACGGTTCGCTTTGCTCGGAAATTTGAGCGCGCCTGGGGCGTGAGCTTGTTGGATCGCGCGCTTCACTCGATAATGAGTTATTTGGCGCTTCGCTTTTGGGAACATTTAGATCTCGTGCTTCGCGCTTGGATATTTATTCTTTGCTCGATTTGTAATAGAAATTTGTAAACACATATTTATTTCCTGAATTAAATTACCTTTTGGATAGATTAAAAGAAATTTATCAAAAGTCTTTTTTTTTAGACTTTACGTATCACGCTTCTTTCGGCGTAATATTAAAATTTTCGATCTTTGCCTATTTCAATAAAAAAAAATTAGGGCGACTTTTGTCTAAAAATGGTTGAATTATATTTTGTAGGGTTTTGGAAAGTGGAAATTCCATTTAAATGATTAAAACCAAAAAGACAATTCCTACTGAAAAATAGTTACAAGAAATTTTGTAGAACTTTTGAAAAACTATAATTGCTCTTCAAGATTTTTATTTTTGTATTTTTCATCGTTTGGTTCCAAATTTAGATTTTTTATTTTTCCATAATATTTCCAATAAATAATACCAAAATAAAAAGTACTATAAAAAAACGGTTAAAACAAATTTCCTAGGAAATTTTATAAGCTATAATTGCTCTTCAGGACTTTTTCTCGATATGTCATGTCCTTTCGCTCAAAATTCGAATTTTCTATTCGTTTCATAGTGTTTTCGATAAATAAAACCGAAATAAATTATATTAAAGCGTATAGAAATTAAGGTTGGAAAATTTGTTCGAACCTTTTAAAAGCTCTTAATGATCCTTGATTTTGTTGACATTTTGAAAAACACCCTGTTTTTTCCTCATCTGAACAGAGTCAATCGTATGCGAAGTTCAATTCATTATTAACATTCAATATCATAAAAAAATAAGTAGATAAATAAATAATTTTTATTGATTTTTTATTTTTATTTTTTTGACATTAAAACTGTATAAAATTTTGAGGTTAAGGAAGTACAAAATAAATATATATTTACCGAGTAGGGTTACCATCATTTAAAAGTTTTGATTGGATGAGAAATTTCATCTTATTGTAATGGTTGTTATTATACTAAGTTTAGTGTTGTAATCAATTTTAACACTAAACTTAGTATAATAACAACCATTGCAATAAGATGAAATTTCTCATCTAATCAAAACTTTTAAATGATGGTAACCTTACTCGGTAAATATATATTTATTTTGTACTTCCTTAACCTCAAAATTTTACACAGTTTTAATGTCAAAAAAATAAAATGAAAAAATCAATGAATATTATTTATTTATTTACTTATATATTTTAAAATTGAATGTGGCTAATGTTTTTTATACTCAATTATCTATTCACAGATTGATTGATGAGAGGAGAAATGGAACTCATTATTTATTTATAACTAATCTGTTAATAATGAATTGAACTTCGCATACGATTGACTCTGTTATGATGAGGAAAAACCGGAGTGTTTTAAGAAACCTCAACAAAATAAAGGATCATCAACAACTAAATTCCTTTCCTTTCTCTTGGTTTGAAGTATGTCATTCAACACCTTTAGTAATATTTAGAAAATTAACTATATCACTCAGACAAACAACATCGATTTTTTAAACATTTTTCTATTTTAATTATATTTTAAAAGCTCTAATTACTTCCTAAGACCTTTTCCCATATTTTGCGTCGTTTTTATTACAATTTGAATTTTAGATTTTTTCGGAGTATTTTCGAAAAAAGTGGAGATCCATTGAAAGACTGTGCTGTAAAATTTTAGACAATTCTGGTACATTCTCAATCACAAATGATGAGAATGTAAAAAGGTAACTTACCCAAGACTGATTAATAACACATAATTATATATCATGTACCAACTCAATTACACTTCGCACAGTGTAATACAATTAACTTTTGCATTTCATGTAATTATATTTAATCTCTGATTTTCATTAACACGCTTCCTGCTTTATTTACAGAAAAAGCGAGAATTCGAGATCGGAAGTGATCCTCGCTCTATTAGATATCAGGAAATTCTCGCATTCCAACAACCCCTTTTTCGAATATAACACCATCCCCTGTTACCTGGAACATCAATTAAAATTCGCTCGTGCGACGCAACTCGCGGTCGACGCGCCTGTGTTTCGTGCGATCGTCCGACGTTTTTAATTGGATTAGAGAGAGACACTCAGAGTCCTGGGGAAACATTGAGAGTGAGAGAGGGACAGAAAATGTGCGAGATAGAAAGTAGGGAGTGAAAGAGATTACGAGTGGAAGAGGAAGGGAATGAAAAAAAAACAAGAATTAAACCGAAAAAATGAGACAGAGAGGACCTCTCTCTGCGACATGATTCTAAACCTTACTCAGATATTTTTATCCCTTATCTTTATTTTTTTTGTCAAAAAGTTTAAACGAGACCTCAATTTATCAGAACCATCTATATCGAAAAAATCATGTTTAAAAAGTCAGGTAATAAAACCAGAGTAAAGTCGAGCTTTGTGTATTCGCTGCATGCTGTGTTAATTATGTATTCAATAAATTTTAAATGCATTGAAATGAATTCAAATTGCAGATTAATATTGAGCGGCGCACGCTAATTGGCCCACCGATTATGCAACGTTAATAAAACATTAGGCACGCAATCTGTTACAATACGACGGAGCTACTCACGGGTCTCTCCGGAACCTATGGCTCCATGTAGTTAACCCGTTCCGAACCGGAAGTCGAAATTTTCAATTAAAATTATATCTGTCGCAGTGGTGTAGTTCTGAAAGAAAAGTTTGTAACAAGGGCGGAGGGGGTTACAAGTGGAAATAAAGTTACGAACTTAGATAACATTTAGAACCTAAACCTGATAAGAAAGTTCAACTACATTTTTGGTTAAAGTTTTTTTTTCTAGTTAAAAAGGCTAATATAATATTTTCGGTTCGTAATTCACCTCGTTTGGTTCAAAATTATATTTTTTTATTTTGAATTTAATTATTTTGTTGAATATTAAACTGTTTTTCCAAAAAATAACTTTTTGTCTAAATTTCGACTTTTTTTTTAAATTTCATTTTTCGGGTGAAGGTTCATGTCTTTGGTTGACAATTTTACTATCTTTCTGAAAATTCGTTTCACGCTTGGTTGAAATAAATCTTTTAAACTAATAACTAAGCTATTCTATTTTTGGATAAAATTATAACATTTTTAGTTATAAATTTAACAAGTTGGTTAAAAATTTATTTAGTCGAAAATTCTACTTCCTAGTTGAAAATTCATGTATTTTGTTAAAAATTCGTATTTCTTGGTAGAATTTTAATCTTTTTGGTTAAAAACATACTTGCCCTTTTTAGTATTTAATGTTACATGCTTCGTTGATAATTCATATTTTTTGGGTAAAAATTTATTTATATGACTGACGGCCATGTGAGTGTAACCTGAAATTTTGTTTAAAATTTTTTTCAAATCCAACTTACGTTCACACGAATTGCGGTATCGAGCTGACAATTTGGGAAATTAAATAAGAAGCACTAAGAAACGTTTGTCTCGTCCTACATTTTTATAATTATAAAAAAAGCTTTTATGTAACAATTTTTGTTGTTGCTTTTTTCTAATTATACAAATTTAGAACCAGCTAGACGTTTCCCAGTGAGCTCAAAACAATGAAAATCCGAAGAACGTCCTTGTAACGTTCCTAGGACGTCCTATGCCAGGCCAATCAACGTGCCTAAGACGTCCAATGTTCTAAAGATGACCTAAAGACGTTTTAAGGACATGGGCGTTTTCGGGACATCTTTCGTAATGACCTTAGACGTTTTAAGAACATCCCTAGGATGGGCAAAGTAGATGTTATAGAAGATGTCTTAGGGATTTCCAAAGTTGAACAACTTTATAAAAAAATTTATTTTTTTAAGGATTCATAATTATAGTTGCACATTTAACTATTTTCTTTTAAATTAAATTTTGTGTTAAAAATTCTGATTTTTGGAAAATTCTACTATTTGATAGAAAATTAAATTATTGGCCTGAAAATTAAACTTTTTGCTTGAAAAATAATATTTTTGATATGAAAATTCAACTTCTTTATAGATAATGCATCTTTTTGTCTTCAAATAAATAATTTTGTTGAAAATTCATGTATTTTGTTGAAAATTCGTCCTTTTGGAAAAATTAATCTTCTTTGTCAAAAATTCAATTTTTTTGTTAAAGATTTAACAAAATTATTAAATATTCATTTTTTGTATTAAAAATTATTAGCTTATTTCTGAAAATTAGACTAAAATATTTATTGTTCAACTTTATCCTGTGTATCATGTAAGTTAAAAATTCAAATATTTGGTAGACAATTCATGTATTTTTTGAAAAGTCGTCGTTTTTTGTTGAAAATAAATATTCTTTGTTGAAAATTCAAGTTTCTGGTAGAAAATTCATATATTTTTGGTTCAAAATTTGTTTGTTTGGGAAGAAAATTAATCCTTTTTGTTGATAATTTAAATTTTTGGTTATGAATTCAACTATCTTTTAAAAATGCATCTTTCGTGATTGAAAATGATCTTTTTTTAAATTTCTTGGTCCGATTTAAAAGCCCACTGTTTTCTAAAAAAATCAAATTTTTAGGTTAGAAACTTTACTCTTTTGTTGAAAATTCGTCTTTCATGGTAGACAAGTCATTTTTCATGATTGAAAATAAACCTTTTTTATTAAAATTCAAATGTTTTCTCAAAAATTTGTCTTTTCTTGAAAATACAAATATTTGATTGATTTTTAATCGCTCTGTATAAAAATTCGGCCATTTTAATGAATATTCATTTTTGTATGCTGAAAATTAAACTATTTGGATGCAAATTTACTTGTAGTGTTAAAAATCGAATTATTTTTGGAAAATTTAACTATTTTGTTAACGTTATCGTTTTTGGTCGAAAATTAAACTATGCAATGAAAACAATGGTAAGTTGAGCCAACTATTTAGTTAGTAAGATATGGTACTGCTATTTCATTAGATTATACTGTTATTTTATTAGTTCGTGCAACAATTCTATGAGTTGCACTGACTATTCAGTTAAAGTACTGGCAACTAGGTAAATGGGTGTACCAACTAACAAAATAGCATTGCCATATCTTTCAAACAAAATAGTTGGCCCAACTAACAATTTTTTTCAGAGTGTTCTTTAAAATTCATTTTTTCGGGTTATAAATTCATTTTTTATTGTAGAAAAGTCATTCTTCTTGGTTAAAAATAACCTTTATTCGTTGAAATTTTTTTGGAAAGCCTGACTGTTTTACTAGGAAGTTCATCTATTTGTTTATTAATGCAACTGTTTGGTTGAAAATTATTTTTCTTCTGTTTGATGAAAATTCAACTATTTTGTTGAAAATGCAATATACTTTGGCTTAAAATTTTAGCATTTTTCGTAATGAATTCAATATTTTATCTATATATTAATTTTATTCAAAAAATGTATTAACATCAAATCCGTCTTTACCGAAAAGCTAGCATTTTTTTGGGATGAGGTTGCTTTTTGGATGATCCGTAACTAGAAAACTTGTTAGTTTAAGAAGAATGTGGCTTGGCGCCGCCAGGCATTCAAAAAAAGTACACTGGCGAACTTAATCTGAATTTTCGAACTGTACAATTTAAACAGTTTAAAATTGTAATTTTGCAGTTGAACTGAATTTAATTTAATATTCAGAAGTGTTGAAAGCTGTCATATTATACATGTAAATTATTGAGCGTTCCAACAAAAAATTGTGAACTAAACAATGTTTAAAATTCAAGAGTTCTACTTTGAGTGCTTTAGTTCGCAGTTGAGTTTTTGTTTTACTTTAAATGAAACATTTTTAGCTTTAAGAGTTTGAATTTTTTCATTTCATTGGCCGTAAACAATTTTTCAAACGGGTTTAAAAAGCTGGAAGGCCGGACATTTTTTTAGTTTTTTTCAAAAAAATAATATTCATTAACTTATGGCTACTTGAAAATTTCGCTGAATTATGAAAAAATTAAAGAATTAAAAAAAAAGTTGTGTCTTTAGAAGTATCACATATATTTACAAAATATACAATATTAAAATTTAGGAACATCTGAACTTTTAGATTTTAAACAGCATGAACAGCTTATACAAATGAACAGCATCTTAAATTTACGAAATCTGTGAAGGAATTTTCTTAAATTTACCCTAAATTACGAAAAAAGTTTCGTAATTTTCCGTTACATATAACAGCATAAAACTTTTTTTACTCAAAACATAAAACTTTTTTGTTCCGTGTTTCAAAATTTTCAGAAACAGCTAATCACAAATTTTCGTTATTGTAACTGAACATTACAAAACTTATAACTGAATTTCCCTTAAATTATCTTAAGATTACGAAACTTGCAATTTAATTTTCCAACATTTATTATAATTTTCCAAAATTCAATATCAAAATGACATAATTTCGTTAAAAAAAGAAAAATTTCGAATATTTCAAAGGACCTAAAATATAATTGCTGAAACAAAATATTAGCAGAAAATGAAAATTTACGTAATTTTAAATTAATAAAAAGGAATTAAACTACCAAAAATGTTTATTAACAAAATTGAAATATTTCTAAATTAGTAAATTTCCAAAATTACATACTTATCAAAATCACAATTTTTTTTTAATTAGTGAACTTCTGAAATTCCAAATTACCGAAGTTTAAAATTTCGAAAAAATCTTTATTTTCTAGTTTTATCGGTTATTATAATTTTTTATTTCACAGGCATACGTGCGCATAGTTTACTAAATTAATATAAATATAAAAACAGTTAATTAAATTTTTTTGGTTCAGAATTCGAAATTGCTGTAATTAGATATTACGGAAATCTATTAATTTTGTGAAATTGAAATTTCGGAATTTCGATAATTCTGGTTTTAAATTTCGGTAATTTGAAACTTTTCAATTTGTCTATTATTATTAACGTGTACTTTCGGAATATATTTTAATTTTATTACTATATATTTTCAGTGGTCTGATTCTTTTCGCTGATTTGGAAATTTTGAGTTTTTCCTTAGTTTGGTAATTATATTTTCGGTATTTCTCAACATTCGGGATTTTTATTTTTCGGAAGTTTTTTCATGTTGCATGATTTTATCTTCTTTACGGCGTAAAAGCATGAATGCTTAAAAATGAACTGATATTTAAAAAAAATAATTTGATATTCTAAAAAAATAAATATTGTGAATATAATATAAGAAAAGTTAGTTTATAATATATTGAAAGAAAATTAGTTTTTTTATGATAAATAAAAAATCAGGAATTAGAGTTGGGTGTACAAAATTAAAAAAATAATGAATATCTGGAGAGTGCGTGCTGAAGTAACATTTTCAAAAATCCGTATTATGAAAATTTTATCAAGTTTTTGTAAAAATTTATGAATAATAAACAATTTATTAAATTATCGAGGTTACGAAGTGGCCAGTGGCCAGTGGATTTAGGAGCCGGGAATTACGAAATATGAACGGAAATTTTCTGAGACCGAGAAAAACCGACAAATGATAGTGAATTAATTCTGTTTCTGGGAACCTTATCCATTATTAAAATGAAAATTTATCCAATCCCTTGAATTATCATAAATTTCTCATTAAATGTTATAATGCAATTGAAAATAAGTTCGATTTTAGTATTTTTCTAAATTATAAGTTTAGTTGTTAAATTTTTCAGTGTTGGAATAATTGATTTTACAATGCCTAATTTTAAAATTTGTTACTTTGAAAATTTTCAATTTAAGGTCTTCATTTTTAAATGAACATTTTAAATTTAAAGAATTTAAAAATGCATTATTGAATACTTGAACAATTCTAAAACAAAAAGATTTTAAAATAATTTTGTTTATAAAAAACGTTCTTAGTTTATCAAATGCAAATATAAATAAATTAATGATTTTTAAAATGGAGCCGTACTCAAAGTATTAGAAGTGAAAAGGAATTTATTTTATAAGACCCTTCTAAATCCGTTTAAAATTTAAGAATTAACAGACTTTAATTTAAAAGAGTAAACGCTTTCAATTAAAAACATTAGTAGCAAACAAATTTAAACGGGACGGCTGCAAATTCCCTAGAAATAAAATTCCCGACAATGTAATATTCTCGAATAATAAAATTCCCAAACAGTTTATAAATTTACCGAATTGAAAGATCTCCGACTGGAAATAGCTGATTTATAAATAATCCAGAATAGATGGAAATTTTCTCCATTTTTGTCATTTTAAATTCAAAACATTATTTTAGAGACTTTAAACATTTAAAATAATTTTTTATAAAAATAAGTCGTTATTTGGGAATTTTCAGTCATCCCATTCAAACTTCCGATTGCAAATTTATAAACAATTTTCAATTTCAAACAAATTTCCAATATATTTGTAATTAAATGTTCTTACTCAATTCCAAATCCCATTAAAATATTGTTTCAGTCTGAAATATTCCTTTATTCCTTTCAGATCCATTCAATTTAAATAAACAAATATTTAGTAAAATTTCAATGTTTATTCAAAATGGAGAAACCAAAAACCAAATATTCAAATGTAAAAAATTTGATAGTAGGTTATTAGAAATAGATTGAATTTAATGGTTAAAGTTAATGGTTAATTATGTACGGAAATAAAATAGGGTCATGTTTTATTTTCAATATTTTTATTAATGTGAGTTGAAAGGAAGGATATTTTAATTTAGAGCTTTGGAAATAATAACATAGATTTTTATTCATTAAACGTACATTTTGGAACTGTTCAAGTTTTAAAATTTGACATTTTAATGGTATTTACATTCAAATTGTTTAATTGGAAAATGTTAAAAGCTTTTTTATGCGTGTAAATATTCTGCGTTTAAATTACAAAATTTGGTAGATTAAGTTTTAAAAGTTTAGAATCCAAAATAGTTGAACATTCAGTGCTTTAATTTGCACTTCAGTTTTGATTAATTCAAATTTCTAAAAAATTTAGTTTAAATAATTTTTCGCTAGATTAAAACAGCCACCGTAGGTTGATACAAGTATTACAATTTATTTTTGAAAAATGTTGATTTTATAAAATTATCGATGTCAGCAAGACCCCTTTTTACCCTATTTCTTATCAACTTTGTTGCAAAAAATTAAGAACAAATAGATAAATCCGATTTAGCACCATATTCTATTTTTGTTTACGATGGATGGATTACTTAACAATGAAACGATAATGAAAGAAAGAAGCAACGATAATGATATATCAGCAGACTTTCGTTTTTAAATCTTTTTTATTCAATCTGATATGTCCAGGATTGGCGAAGTATTAAAGATAAGTTATAAGTCGAAGAACTTTGTACAGTAGTCGTTCATTTTTTTTTCAACACTGAGAACGAGCTTTTCAATTTATTATACTACATCGAATCACTAAATTATTTTCATAGCCTAAGCTACATCTATCTTAAATTTCATTTAAACTTCGTTTGATTAGCTATACAAGTGTGAAATTTTTTTAGGATAAGTTTAACAGCGAATCTTAAGCTTTAAAGAGGCAGATGATTACCAGCACACAGAGAACGATTGTACCTATATTTTATTATCAATTACATATAGAAATGAGAAACTTTTTTATACAAGAGAACATTTTTCCATAAAAGATAATAGTTTTCTTTTAGAATAAATCTGCCACTTTAAAGTTATTCTGATTGCTTTACATGGAAATTTACACAAGCTCACACCACATCCAATCATACACAGGGTGTCTGCTAACCGGCAAAATCGTGTAAATCGGGAAATAGATGGAAATATAAATCCGCAACGGGAATCACATTTTTAATTTTTGAAAGTGTAAAGTTCGAAAAGATTCAAGAGAGTAACAAATTTGACTTGAGTTTTTTTAGGAAAATTTGAAATGACTTTTTATGTTGAAAAATTTATTTTAAGAGAATATTTTTGAAAATCTCAAAATATTCACAAAAAAATAGAAAAAATACCATAATTTTGAAAGATATATTTAGAAGGTTTAGAAATTTATGCGACATTTTTTTTTTAATTGCAGGAACAATTGGAATTATTTAAAAATGTATTTAGAAGGTTTGGAAGTTCTTAAAACTTTTTAAAACAATTAAAAATTTGAAATAAGTAAAAATAAAATGTGAGCTTTCTTGGGAAATTATAAATAATTTTCCATTTTATGAAATGAATTTTTAAAGAAAATTTCAAAAGATTTCTAAAAATGTCGCAAAGAATTTAGAATGTTTTAACGAAATTTTTTATTTTTAAAGTTTTTTAAAAATGTTAGGAATAATTCGGGTTATTTTCAAAGACCTTTGAATGAAAATTTTTATATTCTATTTTTGATTGAAAATAAATCTTTTTATTCCAAATTTATGTGCTATGATAAAAATTCGTCTTTAAGAGAATAATTAATTTTCTTGGTTAAAAATGTATTATTTTAGTAGAAAGTTCAATTTCTTGGTTAAAAATTATTTTATTGTTGAATTTTTTTGTTTCAGTTCAAATTTTAACTGTTTGTTTAAAAAATTAGCTATATCATGATAATTTCTCCTGTTTTGGATAATTATTATATTAAAAATGGATTTTTAAAATGATAATTCATTATTCCCATTAAAAATTCAGCTTTCTGGTTGATAGTTTAACAATTTTGCTAAAAATTAGCCCTTTCATGTAGAAAATTCATCTATTTGGTTGGAAATTGAACTATTTGGTTCAATTTAAAAAAATTAAGTCAATATGTGGATTTTTGAAGATTTTGAAATAAGATTTAGAAGACTGCTTGTTGGCACCTTTTTCCTTTTGAATTGGAGTGTAATTATTTTATTTTTTGGTTGAAACTTTAATTTTATTTTGAATTTGTTTTGTGTCAGAAAACTAAAGTTTTTGGTTGAAAATTCACCATTGTGTTAGAAAATTTAATCATTCGGCTGAATTTTTTTTTTGGCATTCATATTTTTGGATTGAAAATTCAACTGTTTGGTTAAAAAATCAACTATGTTGTTGTACATTCGTCTTGTTTACATGATTATGATGTTAAAAATGGAATTTTTGTATGAAGATTCTTAATTTTAATTAAAAATTCATCTTTTTGGTGGTCAGTGTGGTAAATTCGTTGAAAACTCGTCTTTTTATAGTAATAATAAAAAATTTGAAAATGGTGAAAAAATTAATATAGTACGTGAATTTCTGAAGATTTCAAAACAACGTTTAGAAGAGTTTTAGGAATTAAAAAAGGTGTAAAGAGAATAAAAAAGTATTATCTATATAAGAAAATTTCACATGTTTTTTTATTTTGAAAAATGAATTCTAAAAGAAAATTGAAAAATATTTTTTAAGCATTTTAAATGATTTTCTGAAATAAAAAAAAATATATTTTAAAGCAAAATCTTTCAACTTTGCAAAATTACAAGATTTAAGAAACAGTTTAAGTATAAGAGACATTTGGAAGTGTTGGTAAGATTAAAAAATAATTAAATACTTGAAATGATTTTTAATCATTTAAAACAAAATGTCTATTTTTGCAGATTTTGATCGAAAAATTTAGTTGCTTTTTAAGAATCGTAAAAGGTTTCATAAGAATAACAAAATTGTGATAAGATTTCGAGAAAAATCGAAAATGATTATTCTGAAAAATTAATTTTCAGATAACATTCAAAAAATTTTCAAGCGATTTCAAAAGATTTCTAAAATTGTCAAAATAGAATCTATAACATTTGAAGGAAATTTGTTTAAAGTTAGAAAGATTTTTAAAAAGAAATATCCGAAACATTTTTCAAAATATTTAGAAGTTTTCAAAAAGTTTGAAATAAAATCTAGATTTTCGAAAATTCTGTTATAAAATTTCAAAGCTTTCTCAAATGTTCCTCAAGATATATGGGAAAATTTCTTTTGCTTTTTTATTTTGCGAAATTAATTCTAAGAGATAATTGAAAAAGATTTTAAAACATTTTTAATGATTTTAGAAATTTTCGAAAAAAAATTGAAATATTTTAAAGCAAAGTTTTCAACTTTGCCAAATTATAAAATTTCAGAAAAAATTCAAGTAAATTTATCAGATGTTTAGAAGTTTTGAAGAGGCTCAAAAATAATTTTAAACTTATTAATAATTTGAAACAAAATGTAGATTTTTAAAGATTTCATATGAAAAATTAATATAGTTTTTAATTTTTTATTGGTAATAGCGATTGATTGACTGTTCAGGAAGTATTACAAAAAATTATTATGAATATTATTTATTTTAATAGTACCAAGTGAATTTTAAATCAACTATGTTATAAAAACATAAAACTATAATTATTAAACTGTAATAACTAAAGATTTTATTCAGTTTTATGGAATAACTCTTCAATAATTAATCATTAATTAATTCCTAATACCAAAGACGTTAACAATTATATCGAAGATTTATTTAAGAATTAGAATATCAAAAACATTTAACAAAATATATGTATTTGTTTGCTCACCATAAATTACAAAAATATTATTTTGTTCAACTATAATAAAATATCGCAATAAAATTATTTATAGACGATAAGATTTGATATTTACAACAGGAGAAAACCAGGAAATAATCCAGAATCTTGGGGGCAAAAATTAGTAGACACCCTGATACAATTTTGTCAGTCTTTGAAGGCCAACGCAAAAACGGGGAAAGCTTTTACGAAGAGAAGATTCTTCTATTCTTGAATTCTTTGATTTCAAGCTAAGATTCTTTATTTACAAACATCAGTCAACTTTGGCGAAGATTGACTTTTTTTAAAGCGAAAGCCTTTCAAAAACTCGTTATATCTTTTGATAAAGTCTCTTTGGTTCTTGAAAGGTTTCATGACAGAGTTCCTTCGATCTCAAAATTTCCTCCTCAACCACCAAGTTCCTCTTCACTTCCGAAATTCAGACTAGAGCGGAGTTTCATCTTCCTGAAGTTACCTGGGAGTCGGAGGAGTGGGAGGGGGTCATACGGCACTTCCAGTATAAAAACCACCCTTCGGCGCGACTCCCGGTCCTCGTTTCCTTTTTTCGCACTCCATTGTGCTGAACGTATTTTGGGCAATTTGAGACTTTCTTCTCGGATTTTGAAGGGTCATGCTCCTTTGACTGGAATTCGAACTAGAACTCGTTCCTGGTTCCGATACTCTCAAAACCCCAGCATGTATGGTGCCAAAATTTTGGTAAATGTACTGAGACTGAATTGCAGAAACTGATGATGCTTGGTGCTTTAGTGTGATTGGAACTGTTTGACCTGCCAGACTGTTGTATCTGAAAAGAAACAATTTGTCATAATTTAAGTTTTTTAATTTATAAGTTGAAAATGGGTCAGTCAGTTGATTAGCCGAGTGGATTAATTCCTAGAATTAATTAGAAGTGATGAACAAATTAGATAACATTAGATATGTCCAAAGTTGCCACACAGACATTTAAGTCACTTTTTTACTTTAGTAATTTTTTGAAGAAAAAGTTACTATAGTCCCTTTGTGAAGGAAAATGTTACATTTGTTACTTTAAATCCATCTCATTTCAGATTTTATCAAAAAAAAAGCTTCATGTATTAAATCTATAGTAATCTATGGTATGAAAATTCGATTTAATATCAGTCTTCACACTTTTCCCCCTATTTCGAACGTTTCCCCTTTTTAAAAGAATTTATATTTTTCCTCTTATTTCCAAGAAACTCCCCCTCTCCCTGGCTTTATTGCTAAAATTCTACCTGAATAAATTGTATCCCATGAACAACCCAAATAGTTTTGGTTTAAAGATCATTCTTTTTGATGGAAAAATCTGCTATTATATTTTTGGTTTAGAATTAATCTTATTCTGTTTAAAAATGTATAACTTGGTTCGAGGATTAATTAATTGAAAATCCAACTATTTGGTTGAACAATTGTATTTTTTAGTAAAATATTTATTTTTCTTGGTTGAAAATAAGCTCTTCTGTTTATAAATGATTCATCTTCTGAAAAATTCATATTTTTTTGTTGAACATAGACTTTTTTGATGCAATATCTTGTTTTGAAGATCAAGACAATTAAGAGTAAATGTCGTCGTAACCAATTGGTTTTGTAGCTAAAAAACTCATTTCTTTTTATGGAGACTTATCTCGTTTAGTTTTTTCTTAAACATCCACCTTTCTGGTTAAAGAGTCATCTTTTTTTATTTAAATTTAACTGTTTGATTGAAAACTGATAAACCATGTTGATTGAAGATCCTAATATTTTGCTGAGAGTTACTATTTTGGTTGAAGTTTTATAACTTTAGTTGGAAATTCATCTCTTAGGTTGAAAATATATTTATTTAATTGAAAATTCTTTTATTTTGTTGAAAATCAGTTTTCTTGGTTGATTACACAGCCGCACAAAAAAAGTATGCGGATCTGGTAACAAGACACACGTATTCCCATGGATTTTGGGGCGCTGAATTCAAATTCGGTATCAAAAATCACCCATCACATCATGGTTGACCCATAACCTCAAAAAATGACGAAAAATCATGCACTGAGGCAAATAAATTTCAAAATAATGCCAGTGATGCAAATTTTCACTTCAAAAACATGTCGACAACTGTGAAGGATCAACCCTTGCCTGATATCAACTTATTTCAGATAACTTTACCCAACAGAACCTGACCTCAACTAACCTGAATTACAAGAAATTTATTGAACTACACGTAAAGCTCTGGAAGCATTTTTTCCCAGTAGCAAATGTGTGCTACATCGAATGGGTCAACTTGAGCCTAACCTAGAAATAAATCTAACCTAGCCTAACCTAACCTCACGAAACACAATTAAACTGATTGTGTTGTCCCATTGTGTTTGCGGTACCGTTTGAATCAGCTTGGGCTTAACCTGCAAAGAGGTCAAACCTATCTTAACCTAAAAATACCTGACCTAACCTAACCTAACCTAACTTAACCTAACTTAACTTCACGTAACACAATTAAACTCATTGTGTTGTACCGTTGTGTTTTGGGGTACCGTTTCATTCAGCTTCGGCTTAACCTACATAGAGGTTTAACCTATCCTAACCTAACAAAACTTGACCTAACCTAACCTAGCCGAATAAAATTCAACCACACGTGTAGCTATGTAAGAGTACGGTTCACAGTCTTAAATGTGTGCTATATTTAATAGGTTAACTCGATCTTAACCTGCAAATAAATCTAACTTAACAGAACCTAACGAAATTTTGTTTAACGCAACACAGCGTAACTTAAGTGTTTCCATTGTAACACAATAAAATTCATTTCATTGTACTACAGGTGGTTAAAAATTTAGACGCACACAACATTCTCAGGTTAATTGAAATGGGGTCAATTCTACTTGTAGTTCTAAGTTTCTTCAAATGAGTAATGTGCGTCTAAATTTTTAACCACCTGTAGTACAATGAAGTTAATTTTATTGTGTTACAATGGGAACACTTAGGTTAAGTTGTGTAGCGTTAAGCAAAATTTCGTTACGTTCTGTTAATTTAGATTTATTTGTAGGTTAAGATCGAGTTAACCTATTAAATATAGCACACATTTAAGACTGAGAACCGTACGCTTACATAGCTACACGTGTGGTTGAATTTTATTCGGCTAGCTTAGGTTAGGTCAGGTTTTGTTAGGTTAGGATAGGTTAAACATCTATGTAGGTTAAACCGAAGCTGAATGAAACGGTACCGCAAACACAACGGGACAACACAAGGAGTTTAATTGTGTTACGTGAAGTTAAGTTAGGTTAGGTTAGGTCAGGTTTTTTAGGTTAGGATAGGTTTGACTTCTTTGCAGGTTAAGCCCAAGCTGTTTCGAACGGTACCGCAAACACAACGGGACAACACAATCAGTTTAATTGTGTTTCGTGAGGTTAGGTTAGATTAGGCTAGGTTAGATTTATTTCTAGGTTAGGCTCAAGTTGACCCATTCGATGTAGCACACATTTGCAACTGGGAAAATATGCTTCCAGAGCTTTACGTGTAGTTCAATAAATTTCTGTTAATTCAGGTTAGGTGAGGTCAGTTTCTGTTGGGTAAAGTTATGTTAAATAAGTTGATATCAGGCAAGGGTTGATCCTTCACAGTTGCCGACATGTGTTTGAAGTGAAAATTTGCATCACTGGCATTATTTTGAAATTTATTTGCCTCAGTGCATGATTTTTCGTAATCTTTTGAGGTTATCGCCCAACCGTGACGTGATGGGTGATTTTTGATACCGGATTTGAATTCAGCGCCCCAAAATCCATAGCAATACGTGTGTCTTGTTACCAGATCCGCAAACTTTTTTATGTGGCTGTGTAATTGATCTTTTGGGCTGAAAATTAACAATCAGTTCTGTTTGAGGATTAAAATATTTTGTTAAAAATTAATATTTTGGTTGAGGATGCAATTATTCTGTTAAAAATAAATATTTTGGTAGAAGATTTATCACTTTAATTGGAAATTCATCCCTTTGGTTAAAAATTGAATCCACCCATTAGAGAAGATAATCATTAATTGAAAGCATAAATGTAGCTAAAATATTAACAGGTACAGTATTCTAAATATGAATTAATTTAAATCATTTATTCCACGTTCATTAGTATTTTAAATTAATGATTATCTACTGTAGATTCATTAACTACTTAAGGGTAGTCTTCCCTATGTTGCCAAAGATTCGTCTTTTCTGGTAGAAAATTCATGCTTATAATTCAAAATTAAGGGTTTTTGCTAAAAATCATCTTTTTTTGGTTAAAACTTCACTGTTAAGTTGAAAGTTGATAATCTGGTTTGGTTGAGGATTTAACTATTTTCTTGAACAATCGCCTTTTTGTGGTTGAAATATTAACCAACATAATATAAAACATTTTTTTGGCTGGATATTCATAAGTTTAGTTCAAGAATTATTCTTTATTTGAAAACTTATCTATTTTGTTGAAAAATTCTCCTTTTTTTGTTGTTTGAAAATAATTAGTTTTAACTAGATTGAGCATCAACATATTTTGTTGAATATTCTTTTTTTCGGTTAAAATATTAAGTAATTAATTTGTCATTGGGAATTAATTTTTTTATTTCAAAATTCAGCTACCTGATTGAAACCAAGTTTTTTCTTGAATATTTTTTATACTGTTTAAATTGTTTTCCTTTCTTTGAAAATGTAATTGCTTGGTTGAGAATTTCTCTATTTTGTTAAAAACTCGTGTTTTTTAGTAATAACTTCATCTATATTGTGGAAATTGCAATATTTTTACTTAAAAGTTTAGGAATCTAGAACGTTTCCGAGTAAATTCAATATAGTACCTACATTAATTTTAGCTAAAAAACTTGATTCCATTATTATTCTCATATTCTCGTGAACGGTGACCCGTTTTACCCTTTCTTAAAAACTTATTAGGCTGTGAAGTGTGCGATATTAATACTTAAATAATTTATATTAATAATTTTCTAGTTTGTTAGTTCCTATTGTAAAGCATCAAAATATAAATATGGCAGTGAAGTGTCAACGATTTATTTGGCTTGTTATACAATGAACTACAATTTGTGTGAACATTACTTGTAAAAATTAAGCTAGTATTTATGACCTTGATTTTCATTCCAGAATTCAGAAATATAATTTTATTGCAATTTGTAAATTCAATCTGATAAATTTAATGTGTGACGGAATCGAATTTATTGACTAGGTAAGTGTTTACATTGACATTGCAGGCCAGATGTCACTTCTAATATCTTATTAGCTTAAATTAGTTACTTTTTCCACTTTTTTGAAGTATATTAGTCTGTGGCAGCCCTGGATATGTCGTAAGTTTGGAAGATGATATCAGAATCTGGTTTGTTTGACCTATGTAATTAGGATTTTTAAATGAATTAAAGGAATCTAATCAAGCTACAGTTATAGCAGTCCATAATCAGATAAGGTAGACCCTCATTCACAAATAAGATGTTTGTAGCATTACATAGAGGCAGAAATTATAGCATACAAACTGAAGTGTTTTTGTACATTACAATTATTACTCCCTTATCTGATTATCATTTGACAATCAAGACTTGACACGATAATCTAATAATTATGGGTCAATTGAACCCGCATCAATATTTCATTTTGAAAATGAAGTAACTCATGGAGTTATAATTTAACTTTCTTAAGGTGTACATATAGTAAAATTATCTTAAAAGCTTCGGGATACGGAGATGGTAATCTGCAATGAGGTGCTAACCTACAAGATACTATGATAAAAAAAAGTAAAATCAGAATATATTCAGGATAGAATTTAAGTAAGCAGCATAAATATTGATACCAGGAGGAAAGACAATTTTCCATCTTTTTTTAATGTGAAAACATTTTAGACCTCGATATAAAAAGTTAAGCTGGAAATTATCGGTATACGCAGATGACATTTGTCCAGTTTTTTGTATAAATTATCTGAAAAAAGAGTTGGTAAAACAGTTGTATGCATCGGTCTTTACTTTCGTGATTTACTATGCTTGGTACTAGTCATGCCGGAGGAAGAGGATCTTCTCTGTTCTGTTTTTTGGCGAACCTAAAGAAAAACTACAATGAACTTCGGCTGTGAAGGATGGCAGTTTTTCGTTTTGTCGTTAGTTCGCCCAAAAGTAGAACCAAGCAGATCCTCTTCATCCAGCATGGCCGGTAGCAAGCATGGTAAGTCAAGAAAACAATGACTGATGTAGACAACTGATGGTGGTGTTAACATGGTGTCGCTAATAGGGTGCACTTTTTATTTTGTTCATTGTACAAAAATAAAAATTTTTCAGCAAAAACTACTTTTAGTGGAAGTCTTTTTACTCTTTGGATTACGTATATAAAAAATGTCTTCTCCGTTTTGGCCTCAGTTTATGAAGTCGGATTTACCGTTCATTTCCGGCGTCCTTTTGAAATATTGTGTAATATTTTAAATCTTGGTCAAATTTGTTGACATATTGAAATCTGTTGAGGTATTGAAATCTCTGGGGGATTCTTTTGAATGTCAAAAATAAATTTTGTAGAAAACGTTGATATTCGTTGATATCTTTAGGGCCAGATGAATTAAAAACAATTAAATTGCTTAAAAATTTCTTGTTATGGGACGCAATTTAACATTGAATAGTATAATTATTTTTTTAATGTGGCAATTGTAAAATGATATAAAATGTTTTTACTTGAAATTTAAACTTTGTGTTATTCTTTTTTTATCTCATTTATAATTATTAATCAATTTTAACATATTATTTAAGGAGTTAAATCCAGTTATGTTAAGGGAATTTAAAGATTTTTGTAGCAATGTTAATAACGTTTTTTCTAATGTCACAACATATGATCTATTACTATATACTTGAGTGTAATTTTTTATTAAACAATTTTGAAAACGAGGGTTCGTGAAAAAAGGAATGTTTATTCAGACAAAAATTTATATTTTATATTTATATTTACATTTATAATTATATTTATATCATGCTCTTCGCAAATAATATAAAGAAAACGTTTTTGTGGCAGTAGCCATGTTTCCCCTGATTTTCAAAATTTGTTAATAAAAAAGTATCCATAAATATATAGTATAAAATTCCATGTAGTCCATTTCAAAAGAATTTTATTGACATAGCTAAAAAATCTTTAAAATCTCTTGAAATAACTAGATATAACCCCTTAAAAATTTGTATCGCGTAGATTTGATAAAAAAATTTTTATACAATTTTGTATAAAAAATACACCTAAAAATATCTCATAGCATGAAAGAAATATTTTAAAATGCTTCTATGTTTTTATTTTAAAATTCTTTAAATAAAATGTAATGAATTTCATTAAATATTATATTCGTGAAAGCAAAATGTTTTTCCCCAGGATAGCAAAAATACGAAATTATCAAAAACATTGTAGTCAAATAATTATTCAAATATTATTTAAAATAAGTCTTGTTATCAATAAATGTTGGATAAAAATATGTAAAATTTAGCAAAAATATAAATGATCAAAAAACATTATAGTTCATTTTTTAAAAATATTGTATAACGACCTACACTCCATAAAGAAAAACCTTCGTTTAATTCCTTGTATAACAATTTCATTTGAAGAAATTGTTTTTTACAAAAATGTTACTTTTTACATTGAAATTGACTGAGTTTTCTGTTGTTTTTAAAAATTATGTATGTAAAATGAATTTTTGCTTAAAAATCAGATTGTAGTAAAAATGCAATTTTAGGAAAAAGATTGTAGTTCAATAATTCTTTAATTATTATATTTTGAAAATTTCTTTACACTGATTTATGTGCATTTGATAAATATTTCCGACATTATTTCCGTGAAAGTATACAAAAAATCCTCTCAAAATCACACTATAGTAACGAACAAAATTATCAAACACACTGTAGATAAATAATTATTTAAATAACCTACAGGGAATGGTGGTCAGCCATATCGCCACCTGGTACCGAAAACTGGAACTAAAAAGAGTAGGTACAATTTTAATGTTTTTAAATTTTTTCATAAAAGTGTTTTTACGATTGTTTTATGAAGCTTAAAACAAGTATTGTATATTAAAAACAAAGCTTTATAAAAAACAAATCGTTTTAGATAGAATTTCCATCTTATACAGTGAAAACCCCCCTTTTGTCAAAAAATGTAAAAAAACAAACAATTATTTCACTATTTCATAAGTTTCAATGAATTGCAAGCTTAAATAAACTTCACTTAATATATGTAGTGACAAATTCTATCCGGAATATGCAAATAATATAAGTAATAGACGATTGGAATTTAAATACGAATTCTTCCCTGAATTTTCGATCAGATTTTTAAATAGTCAAGATTTAATGTGAAAATTAATAAAAATGTACTTTGAGATCATTATTGCTTCAAATTAAGTCCCTTCAACTCTATAATCTGCTGAAAATCACAATAAGTATTACAATAATGGTTTTTGTGAGACAAATATTTCTGTAAAATAATGCGTTTGCACTATATAATATGTAAATTCCATATGAAACTCTTTGTTTCCAATAAAGATGTATTTTTATTATCAAATATATACTTTAAATTTCACAAAAAAATCGTTAAAACATTTTTATGAACTAATTAAAATGCATCTTCGAAATCGTACCAATCGCAGCCAAGCACTAATTTACACTGTATTAAAAATACCAAACCAAGAACAATTATGACAAAAAATTATATAAAAAAAATTATGTGTGAAATTTTTATATGATCGACGTATGCTTAGGACATATTTTTGAAAATTGTATTGTACAAGATTCTTCTCATAATTTTCAAAAAATGTTTGGCATAATGAAGATATTATTTTCTCGAAAAAGTTCATTCTTATAAGGATTATTTTAAGATTTATGGATAATTTTAAATAAAATAGAAAAATAAAATAAAAATGAATTTAATATAAATTTAAAATGATAAAAAATGTTTTTTATTTTTTATTTTGCATCTGCAATATCAACCAGAGAAGAACGCTTTTAATTTTCAAACATTAGAAGCAATTTAATTGTTTTCCATTCCCCTGAATCTATTAACGTTCTCTAAGAAATTATGAAATCATTTTAGATTGTGAAATCTCTTGACATCTTTTAAAAGCTTTGTAGAATTGTTGAAAAATGACATCATGAAATTTTTTGAAATCCTCTGTTATAACTGAAATGTCTGTATCTACTTATTGATTTATGCAATGTCTTAGTTTAAACTAGAGTTTGTTTACAATATTTTGAAATCTTTGTGAAACTGAAATCTGTGTCAAATATTTGTGAAATACTTTGAAATCTTTCGAAGATTTTACAAAAATTTGTATTTATTCTTTAATTTATGTAAGATATTAGTTTGATTTATCATTTATTAAAGATTTATACACGTAAATCTGTTTTGAATCGAAGTTTAGGTTCAGGACGCATGTATCAATTTTTCATCTAAAAATTCTGCACCTGGTATCATACCCAAAGGGTGTGTCAAGTAAGGACTCCCCGTTATCGGCATAGCCAACGTAGCCTTCCTGATCAGCGAAGGTGACTCTGTTATCGGCCGGACACTGTTCCACTCTGGTAGCAAATTCTCCATACCTCGGTTCTTGACCATTGGGATGTTCCTTACTTTCACTGAAGGTAATAATATTTTGTCTTGATTCTGACAACATCCTAGAATCCATGAGACCTTCCTTATCAGCAAAGCCACTTAATCGAGAGTCAACAACACTCTGATCTGCCTTATCGACGAACGTGAATCTCGGGTCTGGAATTTTACCCTCGGGATAGGCAGGCAGCATGTGGGAGAGATCTGCTTTATCTACGTAGCTGATCGACTGAGGGTTCGAGGCACATATATCTGGGGCTGATTTACAGAGTAGGGAAGTTCCTTCCTCCGCTACCTTCTGAGGACCTGTTTAAAAAAATGATGAGTTAGTTCGTATTTTGATTGACTTTATAAGTCGCTGGGGAATATTTGCAGCAAGCCGAAAATTGATGACATATCTAGTTTCTCTTTCCCCTATTCCGCTATTTCACTCTTTTTAAAAAGAATTCCCCTTTTTTCTGAATTTTCAACAAAATTTCCCTTTTTCTTGTTTTTCGCTTTAATGCAAATTTAATTAATTGAACCTAATAATAAAATCGAACAACTATCACAAAAATCATTTTTAATGATAACAGAAATTTCATCACATATTTTTATGAATACTTTAACTAAAATGTTTTTTTTTGTTGCGATTTTTTATTCTTTTCCGCAACTAGAATATTTTTCATTAAGCGTTTGACGTCATAACAGTTTCTTTTCAAAGAATAATAACAATAAATTCAACACATTTTAAAAACAATTTTTAAAATGAAATCTTTATACAATAAACTAAAGACCAAGGTTTTCTATCAGATGAGTATCGCTATATAAAAGTTATTTAAACTAAAGTGTAAATGTTTTCAAAAATGTTTGTCGATAACAAATTTTTTTAAAGAGTTTATTTAAATAGTTATTATATACAATATTTTTGTTAATTTCTTATTTTTACTACAGTGTTCTTTATAGTGAAAAAGCATTTTACTTTCTCGGGTATAATTCCTAATGTCATTACGTTTTAATGAAAAAAATATTTAAAAATACTTCTTTTGTATAAAAAAATGGTTTACTGGGTATTTTTTCAGTGTAATTGTTTTCATCAATTGTATGTCGCTATAAAATTGGTTGAAGAATGAGCGAGGATTTAATAATAATTACTGATGAAAGCAACACGATTTAAATTTTAATTAAAAATTAAAGTATTCTATATATGTTTTTAAAACTGTAATATAAACCATCGTTTTCAATTGCAAAATTTTATGTCTTAACAAAAAATATGTAATTTTTATAGATATAATCCAATTCTCTGATTAGGGCCACTAGTGTGGGCAGAAAGCAGAAATGTTTGAAGCAATTACATTTTTTTCAATTTATCTGACCCTAAAGTAAAAAACGTGCATCAACATTTTCCAAAATTTTATATATATTTTTTTAATTGAAGGTCTGCTACCACATTTTTGGTTCAAAATTCATGTTTTCGTTTGCAAGTTTCATTATTTTATTAAAAATTCATTAAAAAAATTTTAATGGTTCCGCGAAAGCCATATTTTTTAGACAAAAATTTAAGTGTTAGGTTGAAAGTTAAACCATTTTGTTGACAATGCATTTTTTGGTAGAAGATTTAATTTTTTTTATTCAATTTCTTTGTTTTTTGGTTTCTAAAAATTAATTCTCTTAATTGAAAATGTACTTATTTTATTTTTAGATACATATTCATCATTTTTTGTTGAAAATTCTTCCATTACATTTTTCGTTGTTCATTTGTGTCTTTGGTTTTGTTGAAAACTAATTTCTAACGTAAAGTTTCAACTGTTTCGTTTTTGGTTGAAAATTAATCGGTTTTTGATTAAAAAATTAACAATTGACCAATTCCATTTAACATTAGCATTAGTTCATAAAACAAATTTTTGCATTTGGTACAATCCTTCGAAAATGACCTGTCATTTCTCAAAAATTCTCAGAAAGTTTTTACAAAATGCCGTGTTTCCCTAACGAGTGTAGGTATTTGTTATTTTGTTTTTATTTACGTTGCAATAGTTGCTCTTTTAATAAATAAAAAATTGCAAATTTTGTTTTCTTTTTACTAAATTAATGCTTTACATTAAAAAAATAATTTCTGAAAAATCTAATATTTGCATGTTTCTCGAAAATCATATAACATAAACTGTAAATAAAAATTCATATTTTCGGGTGAAAAATTAAGCAGTTGTGTAAAAAATTCCATACCTTTCCTTGAAAATGAATTTTTTATCTGATTGGAAACTGATCTATTCCATTGTTGGTTGAAAAAAAAATACGATATAAATTGTTGAATAAACTTTTTTATAGGAAATTTATATTTTTTGGCTTGAAATTCAACTGCTATGGTGAAAATTTATCTCTTCTTAAAACTTCGTTTCTTTTTTAATTGGAAAATAATTTTCTGAAATAAAAATTTAATTGTTTTAAAATTGGTTGAAAATTTATATTTTCAATTTCATTTTTTTCAGTTGAAAATTTAACTATTGAGTTGGAAATTATTATTTTTGGTAAAACATTAATTTTATTTCCTATAATTAATCTGTTTTGGCTCAGAATTCAACTTATTTGTTTAAGTTTCGTCTTTTTGGTCCGATTCAACATTTTTTCATTTAAGATTTAAATAATTTTTGGTAGAAATATCTACTATTATATGTTTTGCTGAGAATTCATATTTCTTTTATCGAAGATTGATCATTTTCGTTGGAAATTCATTTCTTTTGTTTACAATTGAACTTTTTTAAAATAGTCGTTTCTTTTAGGTTGAAAAATAATTTTTTAAATTGAAAATTAAACTGTATCCTTTTTAGTTTGAAATTGATCTTTTTCATTTGAAAATTCAAATAATTCGGCTATCTTCTGAAACATTCGTCGTTTTGAAAGAAAAATTCATCCAGTATGATTATAAATGTACCTATTCCTTAACAATTAATCATTTTGTCTCTAAATTTGAACTATTAAGTTGAAAATGCAACTTTTTGTTTAAATTTATTCCTTCTTGTTTGAAATTTTGCCAATTTTTGATTCGTCCCTTCTGCTCGAAATTTAAATAGTTTGATTGCAAATGCAATTCTTTGTTCGGTAATTTTTTTGTCTTCGTTGAATATTCAACTGTTTTTTTTAATTCTTTTTTTTTTTAATTCAGCTCACTTCTAAAACTTTGTCTTTTTGGCTTAAAGATTGAACTATATGATTTCAAATTAAGCAATATTTTTGGTGACAGTTTAATTTTAATTATTTGAAAATATGACAATTAAGTTAAAAATTTATCTTTGTAGGTCAAAAAGTCAACTATTTGGTTCAAAATTGGTCTCTTTTGCTTGATAGTTCAACTGTCCGTTTGTCGCACTAATTGCGGGAGAAGGGAAGAAGTAGCTGTCTGGAGAGGGGAATGAGTAGAAGTTGGTGAAGTGAGTAGGGGTAGTGATGGCGGGGAAGTGAGGGAAGTAGGGGAAGCAAGGATAGGGGAAGCACAGGCAGTAAAGCTAGAAAAATTATAGGACGAATATTAATTGAAGGGGTATGTAAGGGGAGTGATAGAAGGAGAAGGGACGGAAAGTAGGGGAAGTGAAGGAATGAGAAGTAGGCGAAAGGAGGGGCTAGGGGTGGGAAAGTATGGTATGAGGATATTTGAAGGATTTATTAAAGTCTATTAGGTGGCGATACCCTTTCAATGATCTCTTTCATTAATAATTCATATTTTTCTATCAAAAATTAATTATCTTTGATTCGAAAGTCAACTATATTGTTGCGAATGCAATATATTTTGATTTTAAATTTTAAGAATAATATATTGACATTAATTTTCGTTAAAATAATTGATTTTTCAATTTTCGTAAGTAACCAACCTGTTTCCCCTCTTTTGGGCATTATAGGCTGTGAAGTCTGAGTTTCGAAAAGACTAACTCAATTAAAATATTCAATTGTTATGGAGAAGTTGATAAATAGACTAAATTCCGGGTACGTACGATCTCTCCTAGTCTGTCATCAATCAACAGCTTCCGTACTTGTACCTTACCCTCACCTTTCGCAGGTTGAGCAAACCCTCGACTCTGCGGAGGTCCGGGTGATTTCTGATGAGTTCTGACGAGGTACTCTGAACTGAGACCACGTTGCTCCCTCAACTTCCTTTCTGCCCCGGGAACCATTACTCTTACCTATAGGACAAGAATAACAATGTTAAGCAAACTGCCTCTAAACTGAAGGATTATTCTACTAGCTACAGAGCTCTATTCAGCGATAACAGACTGGTCAGCGTAATCCTCTTTTGAGTAATTGTTAAATTAGGGTTTGGAGTAATTTGCCCTATGGGATTGTTAAAAAAACTGCTTCACACTGTCAGCAGTGGAGGAGTCAACGCAAAATGTGATATCAAACCTGGAAAATATAAATGCGAATAACAATTTTCGATCTGCTTGAGAAAATGAAAATTGGTGATTTTCTTTTACAAGTAAACCATCTACATAGTGACTTCATTCTATTTTCCCAATTTCCATATTTTGCCATTTTTAAAGAATGTCTACTTTTTCCTCTGTTTTCAAGAAATTTCCCCTTTGACTTATTTTTTCGCTTAAATCTAAAATGAATTAATACAATCCAATAAGAAAATTAAACTATTTTTTGTAGAAAGTAAATTATTTTTAATTGAAAAGTCTATTATTATATTTTTGGTTCAGACAGCGCCGGATTTACCAATGGGCACGGTGGGGCCCCTGTCCCCAGAAAACTAATAAAGTTTACAGCAAAATTGGGATTTTCTCTGCCCTTAAGAGAGCCCCTTCGAGGCTTAGCCGTAATCGTTTGTAGTTGAAAATTCAACTATTAAAATTTTCATTCAGAATTTTTTTTGTGTGGAAAATTGAATTACTTGTTTGAAAGTGGAAGTGTTATCGGTTGAAAATTTAACTTTTTTGGTAATTTTTTTTGTGGAAAATTAATTTTTTTAAATAAAAATTTAACTGTTCTATTATTGGCCAAAAATTGCGTAAAAAATTGGTTAAAAATTGCTTGGTTTCATTTGAAAATTCAACAATTTTGTTGAAAAATTGTGTATTTAATTGTAAATTCGTATTTTGATAGAAAATTAACCTCTTTGAAAAAAATGAAACTGGTTAGTTGAAAGTTGAACTATTTTGTTAAATATTTATTTTATTAGTAGGAGGTCAATTCTTTTTGGTTGAAAATAGAGCTACTTTGTAAAAAATTCTCCTCTTTTGGAAATTTTTTTACCGAAAGTTTCACTATTGGATTACTAGTTGAAAATTAAACGTGTTTAGTTGAAAATTCAAAACTTTTTTTAAATTTGTGTTTTGTTATAAATTCATCTTTTTTGGTAGCGAGTTAGTCTTCTTCATTGAAATATTAGTGATTGGTTGAAAGTGGAACTTCTTTTGTTCAAAAATAATTTAATTAGTTGAAGATACATCCTTTTGCTTGAAAAATTAACTGTTTTGTTGAAAATTTATTTTTGTAACTTACAATGCAGCTAGTCCATTAATGGATAATAATTGATGGTTTTTATTTAAAAATTCAACAATTCGGTTAAAAATTCATGTATTCTGTTACAAATTCGTCTTTCCTGGTAGAAAATAAGTCTTTTCGCGTGGTTGTGAGTTAAACTTATTTGTTTAAAAGTTATTATATTAGTTGAAGACATATTCTGTTAGTTGAAAATTCGTTTTCTTTTGCTATAGAGAATTAACTGTTAAACTGCAAATTTATTGATTCCATTATTGGTTGAAAATTAACCGTGTTTAGTGGAAAATTAAAACATTTTGATGAAAACTTCTGCTATTTGGTTGAAAAGTCAACCTTTTTGTTTGAAAATTTATCTTTTTTTGGTAGAGAAGTTTTTAGTTGATGATTCAACTGTCTTTTTAAAAAATCGGCTATTTGGTTTTAAGAATCGAATGTTTTGATAAAAATGTAACTGTTTGTAGTTAAAGAGAAGACTTTTGTTTAAATGTCTGACCATTTGTTTGAAAATTGGTATTTTTAGGTGGAAAGTTCAAATTTGTGGTAGTAAGTGCAACTATTTGGGCCAAAAGTAAATTTGTTTTTAAAAATTCCACCATTTGGTTGAAAATTTATCGTTTGGGATTTAAGAGTCAAACTATCTTCTCAAACATTCGGATTTCAAATTGAAAAATCAACTCTTTAGTTCAAAATTCATCTCGCTTAGTAAAAAATGATTTTTTTTTTAATCGAAAATTCAACTATTTGGTTGAAAATGCAATATATTTCGGATCAAATTATTTATTAAACATAATTTATTCCCCTATTTTTGTGAAAAATTACCCTATTTTTTTAGTTTTGAGCGCTAAATTTCGAAGCTCTAAATTCTGTCCCCAGTTTGAAATATTTACCATGTCTTCGACTGTTGGAAAGCGAGCCATGTATCCAGAGACAGTTAGAAGGGCCGCAACTTCAGCCAAGATCAAGGCAAGTCCTGATAATTGAAGGCACCATCCGTATTGGTATTGGGGTAGGCCATTATCATCTGCCTGACTTCCAATATTTGAGAAGCTGTACTTTCGGGGCAACTCCAAAGATGCGTCTGACAGTGCTGAAGCTAGGACTATTAAACCTCCTCCCAATGAAAGACCTGAAACAAAAACATCATTTTAAACTATAATTATTCTAAAATCATTTAAATCCTGTAATTCGGTTCATTAGATAACTCAAAATTGTTTAAAATAATATAATTTAAAATATTTACAAATTGATAGAAGCTCTTTGCATGGGGTGATTGACAGAGAGATTGATCAGCAGCTTGAGTTGGAGCGGTGTTGCGGATTTCTAGACGCCGAAAGTGATTTGGCTTAATGGTCAATGATGGGGTAAAACCCAGGCTTTGTCCAATATGTCGGGACACACTGCTCTCATTAGATCACTTGATTGCATTATAAAAATGCGTCCGTGACTGATGATATATACCGGGACAGCCCCGTGTGAAATAATCAAAAATAAAATCCAACTCTACCAAAAAATGCCTTCGACATGTTGGGCAGTAACCATCTTAAGCCGGTGACAAAAATTAATTGTTTAAAAGAATTAATTTTATATAATAATAAATAATGATAATCTTGCGTTGCATCTTGCGTTGGCAAGGTGTTTTCAGAAGATCATTGAACACTCAGATCTGATAGCATGTCTTCCAACAATTTATAAATGTCTTATAGCTATCATTGCAGATAAGGTATATTCTCATTGCGACGAGAATGACATTCTTACAGAAGAACAAAAAGGATGTTGTAAAAACTCACGAGGCTGTAAAGATGTAGTCACTATAGACGCTGTTGCCATGACCATGATCATGGACAACCAAGGATAACTAGATCAATACGCTTTACGACGGGTATATTTTCGAGGAAACTCCTTCAACGCACTATGGTTCTGTTTAGCGTTCAATTCATTGAGCAAAACACTAAACAGCATGTCTTATGGGTTCAGAATTTATGATAATAAGGATGGTCATCAAGTGTCCCATCTTCAGTACATGGATGACCTGAAGCTGTACAGGAGACGGTTGTCAGCACCAGGAATTATTGCAAACAAGTGTTACATCAAGACGTGGTTGACTGGTGCCGATTATGTGGAGATACGAACGAATCCATCGAACACATTATTGATGGCTACCGCGTAATGGCTCAGAGAGAATATACGCACAGACATAATGATGTAGCGGGCATTATACATCAGCAACTTACCCCAAACCTAGGACTCTTAAAACAATGGATACCCTTCTATAGATACATTCCAATGCCCCTTTTAGAAATCGAAGGTTACATATAATATTTGGATGTTTCTATCCAAACGGATCATTACATCCGCGCTAATCGATCTGACATCGTGATGAGAGAAAAAAAAGGTGGAAGAGTCTACATTATCGACATTGCTTGTCCGCTTAACCGAAATTTGCAGTCAACCAATGCAACCAAGATCCACAAGTATAGCGAGTTAAGGCATGAAGTAAAGACCATATGGAGGAATGTGAATCATACATCTATTCATCTCATTGTGATTTCGGCTACAGGCAATGTGCACGCCAGATGCACTGAAAATGTGTTGAAGGTTTTTATTTTCTACGTTTAAATTATTTAAAGTTTAGGTAAACAATCTCTAAATTAAAATCTTTTAAGCTTTTAACATTTTAAAGAAGTTCAACTTAAGTGATTTAATTTGCAGTTCAGTTCTCATTACTTTGAATGATTAAAATTGTTAGCCATAAGAGTTTGAATTTTTTATTTTCAACGTTCGTGAAAAATGCCGGCGAGACATGAAATCATCATTTCTTTTCCTTGATTAAAACCGCCATCCTTATTACGGAAAACCTTAGGACCTTCCATGAATTTTTAAATATTTAAGGGATTAAAATGCTTTCAAAAGAAATAAAAAGATTTTAGAAGATTCCAGGGAATTTGTATAGATTTAAAGGGGGATAAAAAAATTTGAATGTTTTTCAGGGACTTCAGATCATTTAGGCAGTATTATTTTTCAAATATATTTCAGTGAATTTCAATGGGTTGAAATGATTTAAACAAATCCCAAAGTTTTCAGGGCATTTTAATGGTTATCAAGTACTCTAAACAAATATCAAAGGTTTCAAGCGAATTCAAAGTGCTTTGTCCAACTGTTTAATTTAATGGGATTTCAGAGGATTTTAACAAATTTAAGAAAAAAATGTTAAATTTCAGGGTGAGAGAAAAATTCAAATGTTTCTATATTCTACTATTAATTGCTATAGCGCTGGATACTTTTTGTTTCTCTTCAAAAGTTTTTCTTTAGATTCACCTTTGTTCCGATCACCACTTTTGAAAGATTTACAGCTTCCTAATACCAACCCAGAATACACGGAGAAAAATAGATGTTTAAATGTAGATGTTCAAAGGATAAGATTGTATCACCTAACATGCAGATGTTCATGCCAAACAATTACTATCTTTTTGAGATGTTAGGCGTAAAAATATTTGTATGTTAAACTGAAAGACATTCAGATGTTAAAACCGTCCGAGCGCATTGGAATTTCTCGATTATATTTCGCAGCTATGTATATATTTTCAATATTGCAATTGTGGAATATTACAATTTTGGAACATTTCCAAAGAATCAAAATTAGCTATCCTCAAATAAAATTGGATTACGATCTTTTTTCTGCCTGAAGGAGAAAACAATGACCTTAAGTTTCAGGTTTATTGACTTAACACGTTTGAAAAAATGTTTATAAATTTAAAATAAAGTTTGTGTTTAAGTAGCTTAAAATAGATAGAATTTAAAAATCAGATTACAGATCATTCGTTTTCCCATTGCTTACCCCCGTTTCTATTTTTAATCAAAAATTTTAACATAACCTCAACTTGACTGAATGTATAATCTGATCGACATTAAATACCCTTTTTCTAATGTTCTTTCGTGTACGAACATTGAAGTATGATTTTATATTCACAAATAAATTATCAATTAATTCCTTAAATGACCATAAATAAGATAAACTAAAATATTTACGGGCGTTATTTGACATAACAATAAATATAATATCCCGGATATTTCAGTAGAACATTTTGGATGTTAAAGATTACCATCTCACTTTTTAAGATCCACAGTTGCGAATTTTGGAAATCGAGATGTTGTCTCATAGTTGAACATAAGCTATGTTCACCCTAAACATCTAGATGTTACGTTTGAACATCTATTTTTCTCCGGAAGTCATTGAGAAAACGCTGTATTTTCAACACAATAGGTTAATTTTTTAACGAAAGAGATGAATTTTTAACCAAAAAGATTACTTCTCTACTAAATAAGGTGAATTTTTAACAAAATGAAATAATTAAATTTTCAGTGAAAACAAATTTTTTAACCAAAATAAAGAATGCTTGCCGTAAAGTTCAACTTTTAAACAAGTAGTTGAATTTTCAAACCGAAAGGATACCATCAACAAAATAATCGATCACTCAGCCCAAAGATATGAATTTCGAACAGGAAGGTTAATTTTTAACAGAATATTTTAATCGGCTACCAAAGTAACGAAAATTATATAAAAAGGGATGAATCTTAAATGTGAAAGGATTCATCAGTCAAGAGACAAAAAAGTCTCAACCAAATAGTTGAATTTTTAAACCAAAAGGGGGATTTTTCTTCAAACAGTGGAATTTTGAACTAAACAATATGAATTTAAAACAAAAAAGTTAATTTTAAACCAAGCAATTGAATTTAACAAAATAATACAATTCTTACAAAAAAAAGTAAATTCACATTCAAAAATATAATAATAGGCTTTTGAAGGAAAAAGAATCAAATTTTAATAAAAAAGTTAAATTTGCCAAAGATAGATGAATATTCAACTGAAATAGTTAAATTTACATTAAAAAAAATTAATAATGAACAAAAAATGTAGAAAGAAAATGAATATTGAACTCTGGAAATTAACTTATTTTTTTTTAAAAGTTTTTCTACAGATTTTTCTAGTTGACGGCATGGAATACTTTCTTGTAAAATACCTAATTCCAAAAATATTCCATAAATTGATCTGAAACTTTCTTAAAATTCTTCCTTGAAAAGTGAACATCAAAGGCCTCCCTGAAAGTTTTTCCAACTATGAACTTTCCTAGACACTTTTTGTCGACGAAAGTCGACTCAGTTTGCAATTAAATATTATAATTGTTATTATTATTTTCAAATAATTTTTTTATTTATAAGATAAATATTATCAAACAATCGGCAAATCTCAGTTTTTTATTTTTCTCTAGGCATCACTGGCATATAACTAATACGCACACCAAGCTTTCAACAGTTAAAAAAATAATCAGTCAAACCTACGATGATTTATATTATAAAAAATTATTTAATTTGGGGGTAAAATTGGTTCAGTTCCTTAATTTTATTCATAAAAAAAGGCATATAACAAAAAAAGGAAGAAGTTCCTTCTCGTTATTCGGTAAATGATGACATCTAAATTATTATCGTTATACCATTAAGTATGCTAAATTCCTTTCAGGGTAAGTGTGACTTATTCAGTTTTACCCTCATCATACTCTCGGGGATCAAGAAGTTCATATGAGAAACGTAAGAATTAATCTATAATTTCCGTGTTGCTTATTTAAATAATACGTAAGATCCACAACGCTTGGATGACCTGGGTTGCTGATCAATCCCTCTAGAAATCATCTCAGGCGAAGAACTTCACACAGTCATCATGTTTCATCGATCACACGAAAAGACGCAAGCATGCTGATAATCTCATCGGCATCATTCAATGATAATTGGAATCTCAGTGTCAAATCGTCAACAAATAGTTTTTATTGTGGAGTTTTAAATGCGTTTCCTAGGGCTTGACTTTTATTACATGTATTACAAATAACAACTTCTCTCCTACAATTATTAATTGTTTGATATCATACTTTAACAACACAATCTAAAGGGCTAACTACAATCCTTAGCCTAGGAATTTTTTGATAAATGGCCTTGTTGTTGTTTTTTCTTAATTAATTGAAAACATGAGACATTTTATGCACCTGGGAAGGAGCAAACCATCACCGTGAGTGTACCTATGGTGAACCAATGGCGCTAATATTCGTTTCACCACGGGTACACACACGGTGGCGGTTCGCTCCTTCCCAGGCGCATAAAATGCATCATATTTTAAAATAAATAAAAAAAAGCAACAGGACCATTTTTTGAAAATCTCCTCTTGAGGGATTTTATTTAGCCATTTGGATTACGTGTTTAATATATGACATCAAATGATTCATAATTATAGGAGAAAAGTTGTTATTTGTAACACACAAAAAAATGGTTTAGCTGCCCCAGCTAAGCGTTTAGCTCAATTTCGTCTTCAAAGGAAATATAGCTGTGTCACGTAGATTTTTAGCTGTTTCAGCTAAATTTTCCATCTGGAAATAATCTGGATAAATTAGCTAAATAATTTCTAGATCGCTAATTGAGCTAAAATAGCTAGAAATCTAGGTAACATAGCTATATATTTTTGGGAGACGAAATTCAGCTAAACCATTAGCTGGGAGAGCTAAACTATTTTTTTCAGTTCATGGACTAAATAACAAGCCCAAGCGATCGGATCTATGTCGTGCAAACGATTGGAAAATTAAGGGTCCAGATCAAAGAACTGGTTACGACTTTCTGTCGCTCAGAGTAGTGAGACTCCTTACCTCACTTTCGGGATGAAGTTGATCAACCGATATTTACTGTGAGTTCAGGATTGATCTCATACATAATTTCTATCAGGGGCAAAGTGCATTGAGCTTCATCCTTTTTGAAATGATGAATGAATAAATCTCTCAGCAGAAAGATATATGAGGAAATCGTAGAGATGAAGCATGTTAGTGGAATGAATATTTTTGAGAGTAGAAGTGACTGGGTAGATATAGTAATGAAATATTTATATCGCTATCGATTCGTAAAATCGGTCGTCAACCCAATCCGTCGTAAACGACGGCGACCCCGCGAGATCCGGATACGATCCGAATGCAAGGCACTTGCGCTTTAACGCTTCGCCAAAAGGTTCCGTAAAATGACAACAAGGAAGATCGGAGTCCCGCGGAAGTACCTTCTTAACATGTTGCTGACTGCCTTCCGCTTGCTCGTTCTGTATAGCCAACCGCGATTCTATCTTGCCAAGGGGATGTAAACATTTGCATAAACGTAAAAGAGACATCTCTGATCCAATCCGTTTTCAAAATTGCTCCCAAGGTTAACTTCCTGACATGCCTTCGCCAGATACTGCTCAAATTGTCAGTGTCAGCGAAAAGCTTACATTTCTTTTTTATAATTTATTGCTTCAAGACGGCAATTCTGCAAAGTCACGGAAAGTCAGAAAATTTAAAACTGTTAGTGTGGTTAAAATTTTTATTATTTTGTTGAAAATTCAACAACAATCTTAAAAAGTAAGTATTTTTAGTTGAAAATTTGTCTTTATAGGTTAATAATTCATCTACTTGGTTTAAATGAACTTTTTTTGTTTAAAATATTTGCGGGTTAAAAACAGAACTGTTTTGTACCAAATTCGATTTTTCGGTTTGAAAATACAACAGATTTGTTAGAACTTTTTTTACTGTTTAATATTTTTTGTTTGAAAAATCAACAATTTTGTAAAAAATTGTTCGTTCTAGGTTGAAAAATCATCTATTTGGTTGAAAATAATTTTTGTTTAAATTTATACTTGCGGGCTGAAAGTTTTTTTTTTTGCTTGAAATGCCAACTGTAAGAGTTTTAATTCAGAAGTCATCTATTTTGGCTGAATCCAAAGTTTAAAAAGAAACTAAGATCTTTTTCGGTTAAAATGTCAGCTGCTACATTTTTTGTTACAAATTATTCTTTTTTGGTTGAAAATGCATTTACTTACTTGAAAATTTAATTGTGTTGTTGGAAATTCGTCTTTTTGTTGTTTAAAATTAATATTTTTGTCTTGAAAGTCAACTAAAAAAAATCCTCTTCAAAAAAATTCGCACACTTTGGAGGTTTGCCGTTTTTAGCAATGAAAAAATACATTTTTTTATGCTACGTTCTGTCAGTAATTTTTGCAACTCCTTAAACATTTTTTAGTGACAAAAGAGAAACTATTTAAAAAAATTATTGAATTTTCAAGTCAAAACACAAATTCTTTGCAAAGAAGTTATATTTTTAACAAGAAAATATGAATTTTAAACAAAAACAGTTAATTTGCAACTAAGCAGTTAAATTTTTGACTAAATAAGATAAAATTTCAAAACAAAAAGATTGATTTTTTACAAAAAATACAACATTTCTATTAAAAGAAATGAATTTTTAATAAAGATTGGAAGTAATTTTTGACCAAACAAGACATTTTCACTTTGGGGAATAAAACAAATAAAAGAAGGCTATTCTGCAGCACGTAATAAAATCAAAGGAATTCTCTGCTATATTCACTACTAAGTAGAATTTATTAATATTGCTTCCTCCTAGGAGGAGGATTGTAATGAACTAAATTTTTTTATCTACTTACTTGATATACTTCTATATAATTGGACCCCAGATCCTCGAAAATACAGTTTTCAAAAAAGAAAAAATATGTCTGTATGCTTATGTGTCTGTAGCTTTTTTTTGTTGATCGTATTTCGAAAACTAATAGAGCCATGATCATGAAATTTGTACAAATTGTAGCTGCGACTGAGATCCAAATCTGATAGGATTTTGAGCCAGATCGGCCATTAGAAGTAATTTTTTGCGAGTTTATAGATTAAAAAAAATGTACCTTGCTCATCAATTGACCAATTGTTGAACCTTTTATGACCCACCAGTACCGATATATGGTGCTTGAAAAATATGGTTTATTCTGTTTACATAAGAAAATATTTTTTGATATTTAAAGTACAACAATACGATATCAAGTCTATTTGTTCGGATTATCGAGACACATCAATTGACCTATTTTTAAAAGCCTCACAACCCACCAGTACCGATTTATGAAGTTAAAACAAATTTTCGTATTCTGTTTGCATTAGAAGAGTTTTGATCATATCAGGAATACTGCATTACTGTATATGACATGTTTGTTCTCGTCTTCGAGAAGCGTGGGTTGAGCTATTGACGAACTTTCTATAACCATTCTTGATCAATCAACAGCGACTTAAAAAGTTAAAAAAAATAGATTAAAATTATAATTATATTAAGAAACCTTTTTTTTAATTGGAATATAACACTACCTTGAGTTAAAAAGTTGTCCATTCTCCGAAAATTATATTTTCGATAATAGAGGAATACAAGCTTAAAAAATCTTAAAACTCTTAATTTTTTCCTTTTGTTAGAGAAAAACCTCTCTCTATGATAAAGCGGATTTGATATCTATGAGAAAGCAAAATGTTCATACAATTAGCACAAATAAATGTACTCATAGTAAATATATCTATGAGCAAATCATGAGCAATGTGAAAATCCAGTAAATAAAAATGTTATGAAACATTTACTATCTTTCCGGGGAAGTTTTTATATTTCAAATTAGTTGAAAAATACAAAAAATCTACTATTTTTGAAAGGCTCTGAATCCATTCTTTTCATTTATGTCTTAAAATGTACGTTCAGCCATACCGAACTTTCCTTAAAAATGTTAATTTTTGTGAGCCAGGAAGTGAAAGCTAGTTTCGTGATGAGAGGAGCCACGGTGCCGAAAGAGAGGGCGTGCTCAGTCAAGCGTGACAAACATCTCAAGGGCCGCCGTCTCAGCGAATTGAATTCACCTGTTTGCGTAATGCGTCCAAATGCAACAAAAAATATTTATGCGGCCCTTCCTGTTTCCATTCAGATTCCACCGATTTAGGATCAATGTCAAGGCACGCCATGTCCGAAACTGGCCTTATATCGAGAGATGAGTGTACTCACAAGAAAGCAGACTTCATTTTTATCTTATATACAAGTTTTTATTTAAACACTATAAATTGCCAAATAAATAATCTAAGATCAGGCAGCAAATTGAGAATAGTAAATGTGTGTACCACGAGGGTCAACATAAAATAAAAGACTTTCTGAAATGTCTACAAAATTTCAATTAGTTCGTTCTTTCCTACTATAAGCAAAGAAATGAGAAAAGCTTCCCTCTTGAATACCCAGCAGGCTGATAGCTTTCTTATCAACCACGGTGTCGCCATCGAACGAAAACGAATCAAGAAAGAGGAGAAGAAGAAAGAAAAACAGAAAGACAATGCATCAAGTGAAGATTCCTTCCCTCCTTTCAAAGTAGTTTTCTTACTCTCTTCCCAAGAACGTGCTAACAGGTTGAGGCAAAGAAGTGCTACATCAGTTCTCACTGAATCGAAAGTATTCATAAAAATTATATTCAGACGGCAAATATTATTTTTCAGATTCACCCTCAAGCGCTTATTCAAATAATAATCTCCCTTTTGAAGTAAATCTCCTTTTGAACGGAGTATATTTTTAATGCCAATCTTCATTTAAGATTATGTTTCCTTACATTTAAGAAAAATCTTTTAAAGCGCTGTTTAAAAATTACGTGACGGTATTTTGAAAAAGATTTTCACCTCCCCCCACTTTTTTGTCACAGATGAACCCACAAAGCTCCCCCAGTGTGCCATTAAAAAAACCACGAAAATAGGAGAATATTTGTTTAAAAACATTAATGTATAGGTATCATAATAAATTCTATATTAAAAATGAAAGATTCTGAGTCGAAAAAGGTTGCATTCACAACAAAGCAATTGAATTTTTGACTAAAAAGTATTCATTTTCAACCAAGGAAGGTGATTTTTTACCAATTAGTCAAATGTTAAAATAAGAAAATTAATTTTTGACGAAACAGTTGCATTCACAAACAACTTGAAATTTTTATCTATAAAGAAGAATTTTGTCTAAACAGTTGTATTTTCAACTGTGAATGTTGAATTTGAAACTTATAACTTTTTTACCAAAAAAGATAACTCTTTAAATCTTTAAATTTAATTTGTGAACAAAATAGTTGAATTTTTAACCAAATAGTTACATTTTCAACCGACAAGATGAATTTTAAACGAACTGATGCAAGTCTTCAATCGAGATCAGTTGCATTTTGAACAAAATAGTTAAATGAAAAAAATGAATGGTGTGAAATTTATATTATACAACTAAATAGTTGAATTTTCAAACGAAAGGGGTGGTTTTTTTAAACAAAATAGTTGCATTTTTTAACAAAAAATAAAATTTTCTATCCATGTAGACGAATGTTGAGAAAAAAAACAGTTAAATTATCGACCAAAAAAATAAAACTAAAGAAAATCCTTAAATTTTAATAAACAATATCAACTTTCATCCGAGCTGCAGAATTTTCATTAAAAAAAGGTTTTAATTTTTAGTAAAAAAAACTATTGAATTCAACCAAAAAAGACGAATTCGCTTCAATCGAAACAGATTATTTCTAAAAAAAGATGAAATATCTACCAAAAGAAATGAATGTTTAACCGAAAAAGGTTTTTTGTTCAAAGTAAAAAATGTAAACTAAACTGTTGATATAATGTTCAATAATATAATTTTTTTATCTAGACAAAAAAAAATTTCCAACTGAAACTTTAAGTATCAACCAAATAGTTACATTTTTATCTTTAAAAAGTTAAACTTTTAACTAAAAGTCGATTACTTAAATTTTCAGTTAAAAAAATTAATTAAAAAATGTAATTATAACAAAATAGTTGATATTTGAATGAAGAAGAATAATTTTCTACCAAAAAAAATGAATTTGTAACAAAATACATAAATGGTTAACCAAATAGTTGAATTTCCATATGAAACAATCTTTTTAACCAAAAATGGAATAGTTTCATTTTCAGGTAAAACAAATAATTTTGAAATGTAGAAGAAAGTACTCTCAACAAAATAGTTCAATCTTAAAATAATGAATATTTAATAAATTAGTTTAAATTTCAAACAAATAGTTTAATTTTTAATGAAGAAGAATAATTTTCTGCTCAAAAGACAAGTCTACAACAAAGTCCATAAGTTTTTAATTAAATAAATGAAATTTCATCTAAAAATGATGAATTTAACAAAACAAAAAATGGAAAAGTTAAATTCTCAGTTTAAAAAACTAATTTTCAAACAATAAAAAATCATTTGGTCAGAAAAATTGTTAAAAATGCATATTGAACAAAGCATTTCAACTTTTAAGGAAGCAGTTCAATTTTTAACGAAAAAGATTAATTTTAAATGAAGAATGTAATTTATTTTGAAATGGGGGAAAAGAGGAATATGAGGAACAGTTTGAAGATTGTATTCAGATGATTTACTTGTGAAATAAAATCACTAGTTTTCATTTTTACAAGCGTTTCAAAAAATTGTTATTCATATTAATATTTTACATGTTTCACATAGTATTTGAATGACTCCTAGACGAACAGAGTTGTATATTTGCACGATTTTCTATATTCTGTTAAGGATTAAAGAAGTGAAACAGTTTCTTGTTGATAGAATTACAGTTTATGATCTGCTTAGTCCAAACCAAAAGGGATAGGTTTTAGCTGTGTAAAAATTCATCTCTACCTCTGCTGAGACTCGAACCCATGTATACTTTGGTTCTAATCCCAGTGGAAAAAATAATCCCAGCGAAAAAATTCCTCTCCAACCCAGCTGGGATTCAAACTCAAACATACCTGGGTTGGAATCCCAGTAGAGCCTTGAGTGCAATTTCTTGTAGCTAAAGACTATAACAATAATGTGTTAGACTGCGTAGATAGAAAAAAATCATTCCATCGACAAAAAACTGTTGTATATTTGGATTAAAGAGATCAAGGACGCTCTTTTCTTTTTCCCTGGCATCTTTCCTTTTGATAGAATTCCATTCCAGCAGGTATGGGAAAGCAATATGCTTTACGTATACTTGGAATTTTATTGATAAGATGACGTCTCGAGGACATTGGTTGCACCGATATTGAATCGCGAATCCGTCACGACACACGCTGCATTTCCCTTTTTACCTTTGGACTGTTTATTTTCTCCGCACGTTCCGTATATTCCGGTTTTATTAGCCGAGGAACTAACCCAGCCCCTTTTTTCTTTTACCTTAGAGCAAATATTTGTCGGGGGTGGCAATAGGCAACACGCTGAGCTTTCCTCTCGCGAGCAAATAACTTTTTTTTTAGTCAACTGCCGGCTTGAGGATTGAGCACCGTGCTTTCAAATAAGAGAAAATTTGTATTCCTCGTCAGTTACTACCTGAATCTACTTCTCGACGACACCTTTTTGATATATCATGGTGTTTACTCAGTACTCACTTTTAGCAACATCTGTTGAAGCAAATACCAAGCATGGAAAAAAGAAATGATAAACTGATTTCTTGTCGACTCATGCTTTAATTTAAAGACACGCGATGTTGCTTGATGTTGTTGAATTGGTTGCTGCAAATTCTTATTTTCAGGATGGCGACGGGACTGGAAAACCAGGAAAACCGGGAAATGACCGGTATTTTTTGAAACCTGAAAAATCCAGGAAATTACAGTGGATTTATTTTAGTAATCATCCAGAATAACGGCTTTCTCGTAATTTCCATGTATTTTCAAATGAAAATTATTTCTTGAAAAAAAGATCCTACTCCATCTTCACTCCATTGGGAATCGAACCACAAAAATTCTGATTTCCGGTTAGGTGCTTTTCCAATTAAGCTATTAGAGGGATTAGAATAAGAACTCTTAATTCAAGAAAATAACGCCAATTTTGAGTCAGTTGTTAATAATACAAGTAACTATTTTTTTTTAAATTTATCTGTTATATCATCAGAGATTGTACCTTACCGACAGTAGATCAACCCTCCAAACCATGAAGGCAGAAAATATACACAATATCGATCAAGTTAAGAATCTCCAATAACAGAAAATGCTTAACGTCTTGATAAGACTAGATGTAAAATAATATTTTCAAATTAAAATTATTTCTTGAAAAAAAGATCCTACTCCGTATTCACTCAATTGGGAATCGAACAACAAAACTTCTGATAGATTCTTCTGTGTAGATTTTCTGCCTTCATGGTTTGGAGGGTTGATCTACTGTCGGTAAGGTACAATCTCTGATGATATAGCAGATAAATTTAAAAAAAAATTACTTGTATTATTGACACCTAGCTAAAAATTGGCGTTATTTTCTTGAATTAAGAGTTCTTATTCTGATCCCTCTAATAGCTTAATTGAAAAATCACCTGACCGGAAATCAGAAGTTTTGTGGTTCGATTCCCAATGGAGTGAAGATGGAGTAGGATCTTTTTTTTCAAGAAATAATTTTAATTTGAAAATATTATTTTCCATCTAGTTTTATTAAGATGTTAAGAATTTTCTGTTATTGAAGATTCTTAACTTGATCGATATTGTGTAGATTTTCTGCCTTCATGGTTTGGAGGGTTCACCTACTGTTGGTAAGGTACAATCTCTGATGATATAGCAGATAAATTTAAACAAATAATAATTACATGTATTTTGTTAAATTATATAATTGTGTATTATATGAATAATAGGACTCATTATTCTTATTAATACTAACATCAGTCGTATTTCGATTTGAAGGTCATAATGATTTTATCATCAGATTTTTTTCTATAATATTTTCAAACCTTCCTGAACTATAATCCTGCTTCCTTTTTACAAAAGAATATTTCCATGATATTAGAATTTGTGAGTAAAATATTTTTTTCATCCCACGTCAATTTTCATGTGAAAAAGGGTTTGGTAAAACCTTGAGAATCTTTACTTGGGTTGGGGGGGGGGGGGGGGGGGGGGGGGTCTCAAGGTATTCCGTGCGTATGTTTTCTTTCTCTAATTATTTTTTTAAGACATGTAAATTCAAATCTGACTTGGGTGTTGAAATTTCTGCAATCTTTTGAAGCCCCATGAAATCTCTTCAAATTTTGAAATTATCTGAATATTTCTTAAAATCCTACAAATTCCATGAATGTTATACATAATGTCTTAAAATCCGTGCAAAACGATTGGGTGCCCTAGAAATCCTTTGAAGTTATTTAAAAACTGCGCACATGCTTTAACTGTATTTCTTGGTAGTCCTAGAAATATTTTGAAATCCTTGAAATTGCTTAAAATCATCAAAATCCAATAAAATTATTTAAAATGTCTTCAAATAGTTAAAGTCCTTAATATTCCGTAAAATATTTCAAAATACTACGAGGTTTGTTAAAATCCTTTTAAATTTGAAATCATGTGACATCTTTTGAAATCTTATATAACTCCCTCGAATGCGTTTTAATCTTTGAAATCCCTTTAATATTCATTAAGTCTTAAAAACTCGTGGGAATCTTTCCAAATCTCTAGAAATCGTTTAAAATATATTAAATGTTTGAAGACATTAGAATTTTTCTATATTCCTTAAAATCTTTAAAAATATTATAAAATTCTTCAATATTTTGTCAAATCTTTCAAGATTTAAAAAAAGACTCTAATATCAATGGATATACTTTGGAGTGTTTTGAAATCTCTTAAAATTATTTGACATCTCATGACATAATCAAAATACAGTTAAATCTCTTGAAATCCCTTAAAGTTACTTAAAATCCTTTCATTTTTTTTAAATCATGTTACATCTTTGGAATATTAAATAATTCTTTTAAATGCCTTTTAATCTTTTAAATCCCTCTGAAATTCACAAAAATATTTAAAATCCATAGACATCTTTCTGAATGTCTAGAAATCCCTTAAAATATATTAAATATTTTAAAAGGCATTGAAATTTGTCGAAATTGCTTAAAATCCTTCTTAATATTAGGAAATTCTTTGAAATTCTGTTAAATCTGATAAATATTGCAAAATCCTATCAAATCCATGGATCTACTTTGGAGTGTTTTTAAATCTCTTAAAATCCTTTGAAATCTTATGAAATCATCGAAATCCCTTCACATCTCTCCAAATGGATTAAAATTCCTTAAAGTCATTTCCAATTTTTTTCAATCCTGTGAAATCTTTTGAAATCTTATAAAATTCCCTCAAATGTTTTTTAATCGTTGAAATCCCTTCAAAATTAATTAAAATCTTGAAACTCCGTGTGAATCTTTCCGAATCTTTAAATATCTCTTAAAATATAATACAATGAAAGTGAAATCATCGAAGTGAAATCATCGAAATCTCAAAATCCTGTTAAATTCCTCAAAATCTTTTAACATCTTCTGAAATGAAAATCGAGATTTGCTTACTTATAATCAGTTGGGATTACAATTCTTACGTAAAAGGGAGAGAGGATGGGTCGCGAAAATCTTATGAATCCTAACAATTGAGAGAAGGAGTTCTACAATTTTAAAACTCATCCTTACGTCATTAATGGAAGCTCTCTAATCGAATTGCTCGTTTAACCAATTACCAATTAGAATTCAACTTCCTTTAAGCAAACTTGCCGGAACAGAAATCATTCACTCCCAAATAGACTAGTTTAATGAAAATAATTACAAAGTTGAGCTTTAAACAAGATGTTTATCACTTGAGTGAACTAAATTTATCTCTGGGGAAGAAACCGCCTACAGAAATGGTTAGCACCTATTTCAAGTGATTACCTCGAAGCGTAGTCTGGAATCTTGGTAGCGCGACATTAAATTACTAAATTGCAACTCCAGTGATTTACAGTTTCCTAGAAAATATCCGTATTCAGTGGGTCTTGTCGATTTTGCAGTTGTTTACATCTCGAGTGCACAGGTAACAACGGATGCCTTGTTGCCAGGAGACTCTGGGCCCTTTGCTCAATTAATTAGCAGTAATTGCAATCTAGACGTCGAACCGGCAAGTAGGACCAAGGATGGGACGAGATGAGATTGGAACTTTCAGTCAGTAGCTATGCAGACTACCCATCGCAGTATTACCCAAACACATGCACGTATCTTGTGTTCAGAGCCGTAACGGTCTAGGAAGTGCTTTAGATCAAAGTTGGCAAACTTGATCCAAACTCAAATTCTACTCAAATCGAAAATTATACAACAAGCCAAGACATTTTCCTTCAAAAAGAGAGTCTCTACCCATTCTAGAAATTCCAGAAGAACACTTTTTTGCATTCTTATAATCATAGCTTCTATAAGTGAGAAACAAATATATTTAACCTCTGGTAGAGACCATCCATAAATTACATTAACAATTTTAAAGAGGGGAGGGGGCACACCTAAAACAACAGTTTGTGTCAGAGGGGAGGGAGGGGGTCAAAATTTAATTATTCCATTTTCATAAAATTAATCTTCTGTGTTAAACAATAATCTTATAGGTTGAACTCTTGCTGAAAATTCATTGTCCTCTAGAATGATCAATTTAATTGAAAATGCATCTCTTTAATTATGAATGTATCTATTTTCTTGAAAATTGTGTTTTTTTGTGGAGAATTATATAAGAATATAATTATTCCATTTTCGTTTGAGAAATTATATTTTTAAATGAAAATTGATATTTTTCAGTTGAAGATTCATATATTTTGTTTAAAAATCGCCTTTTTTTGGTGAAAAATCAATTCTATTAGTTACAAATTCATATTTCCTGGGTAAAAATGTAATTGTTTGATTCTAAATTAATCTGGTTCGGTTGGTGGTTTAATGAAGAGGGAGCAAATTTAACTATTTGGTAGAACATTAACTTCTTTGTTAAAAATTTATATAAATTTTTTAATGTGATCTTTTTGGTTAAAAATGTAACTATTTTAATGAAAATTCCACGTTTTCGTATAAGATTCAACGTTTTTTGTTAAAAAATAACACTTTCAGGTTAAATATTCATGCTTATTGGAAATAAGCATGAATAAGCTGGAAAATTCACCTTTCAGGTTAAAAATTGAGTTATTTGGTAAAAAAAGTCATCTTTTTTAGATGAAAATTTCACTACTTGGTTTAAAGTTGAACTAGTTTATCATAAATTAATATTTTTCAGAAATGACTATTTCATTTTTTGTTCGATTTTTTATACGTTGAAACTTCATGCATTTTGCTAAAAAATCGACTTTTTGGTTAGAAAATTAATATTGTTTGTTGAAAATTCAATTATAGTTCGACTTAAAACTTTGGGAATTTAAAGTGTTTTGTTTCGAATTCAATATGGTACTTACATTTATTTTATTTGAAAGAATTCGTTCCTCTAATATTACCTTATTTCATAATTTTGGTTTAAATTAAACTATTTTATTAAAAATGAAGCTATCTTCATGAAAATGTATCTTTTTCTAAAGAAATACCTTTTTTGATCAAAAATTATATTTTCGGGTTTCTAATTTGTTGGAAATTTATGTTTTTCAAGAATCACCTCAATATACCATTTTTAGTTAGAAAATATTTTATGGTTATTGAAAATTCAATATATTTTTGACTTGAAAAATATTAGGAATTAAAAGTTTTATATATTAATTAAGCTTAATAATTAATTAATCAATTAATTTTCAAATTAATTTGACTTAAAAAACTTTACTTTTCTGGGGGGGGGGGGGGCTACGAGTTTGAAAGAGGCGGGGAGGGGGCATGTGCTGCAAAAATAACCTAAACTTAGTAACGTAGTTTATGGATAATCCTTTAGAAAATAAAAAAATTCGAAACTATATTGATTCGTCTGACCATAGAATGGATTTTCTACTGAAAATATTCTTCCCGACAGCTTATTATAATTTTTTAAATTCTTATCAGAATTAGAAGATATTGCATTAATAGGAGAACTAACAATTGCGAATTTCTTTAAATCTCTACGTTTTCAAGCCCTCTGGATCCGAAAAAAACGGGTTTTATGAAAGTCTGTCTTAAACATATGTTTTTAGGGACCAAAAACAAAAGGTTGAATTTGTTAACTATCCTTTCGGTCAACGGTTCTGATTTCAACCACCAAAAATTAATGCTAAAAAATCAAAAATTCCCTTTCGCGTTCGAACTATGCGAGATAAGAAAAAATGTACAGAAAATTTTTTGATAGGACGCGTATTTTTGTTTCCATTGCAAAAAATAATGTAAAAAATAAAAAAATTTAATTATTGGAAAAACTACCCTTTATATACGATAAATTGTTCACCAACAACATTTTTCGCGTACAGCAGTTTCCGGGGTAACCGCTCGACACTCATTCAAATTAAAAGTTGTTGAAATTCTATATTTTTAATATTAATATTGTCAACCCCTTCAAAGTGAGATGGTTTAAATTTAGAAACTAAACATTTTCTAAAGAAGTATATGCAAGACAGAAAACCTTTAAAATTAAACAATTCTACGATTAGGGTAAACAGAATGCGACAAATTGGAAAAGAAACTCTGAAAAGTGATTAGTAAATAACTTTAATTTTAATTTTTACCACATTTAGCGGTTTATATTTATAAATTTTCAATATTTGAATGAGCGTCATTTAAAACTGTTAGGAAATGAAAATATTACAAAAAATTACTCTCCAAGTAGAATAATTGTAACAAACTAATAATTATTAGGTATTTCCCTTTTTCTAGGCCTATTCCGATTTTATTAATAATTTCTATTCATCTTGCATAATTTTCTAAAGATTGAACTTTTTATTGAACTTTTTTAGTATTTAATACTTTTTAAAGACGCAATCATATATATTCATAACAAAAGGACTTGTTTACAGGGCTTATCATACCCTAAATGTTATCCGATTTTCTTCGATGTGCATTAGGCATTAAAATTTGTTATGTTCTAGTGATGTTTTTTTATTATCATAGGTACAAAAATAATAGAAATTAAGAAATCTCTTTTTTTAGACGACTGTATTCGGAGCTTTTCTCTTAGTACGATTTCCTTTGGCAATATGAAGGTCCTGACATCAAGATCTGTATTAAAAATAAAATTTGCTATAATGTAAATGTGCAATAAAAATTTGGCGTTGGATATTATGGTCTTTTTCATTAGTAGCTACAAAATGAAGGAGTTGAGTTTCTTTCTCAATATTATATTAAAGTTTTTGGCACGTAGATGTGCATTCAAAAATATAACTTGAGATATCATTGTATCGAAAGAATTTAATTGTTTAGACCACCAGGATGAAAGCTTTGCCTTTAGTTCCATTTTTCGGAGATGGCTTAAATTGAAGGTCTTGACTTGAATAATTCACTTTTATATTGAATTTACTAATTAATCTTTAAATACATTTTGTAAAATAAAAGTTTTAAAGGAGTTTGCAAAAAATTATGAGCCGAATTTCATGTGCACTTAATGGTAGACAAGCTTAAAATGAGTACCTTACTCTCCCAACCGATTTTCCTCTTAAGATATTCAGTACTTTCTGTACAGCTTTTAATTCCGGCAAGTTAAAAATTCTTTCAGAATACCTTGAGTTTCTGAAATTTAGAATCCAGCTTTAATGAACTTGTTTCTCATTACATTAAATCCATTATGCAGCTTAATATCTTACATAAAGGAGGGTAATTTAGGTCAATTCCGAATTAATACGTTCGCGAGTTTCAATTTAATTAGAAAATGTAGCGAAGCAATAGATCAACGCGACGCTTACACGGAAAATAATTTATTTTCCTCATGAATCTATCCTTCCTAGGATCCTCATGTTTTTCAGAATTTTCATCTTCTCGAAATCAGAGCTTCCGACCTTGTTCCCAGAATGTTCTGAAATATTAGGTGGGGGTGTGCCGTGGAATATTTCTGGTATGGCTACAGAGAGCATAAATTTAGGGAGTGTCGGCAATGCTTTATGCCGCTGGGATATAATAACTTGACCCACTGGTAACATATCATGCGTATAACCATGTTCTCTGCAAACTAGTCCTCAACATTTTGGGTGCCTGTTGCCTATGAAACTCATGCATTCTCGTCTTGTTCCAAATAGGGTCCTTACATTGTTTAATGTTTACGCATCTCAATGTGCACATACATGCTTTGAACAAGGTTCACCTAGACATTTCCTCTTTAATTTCAAAATACTTCATTGCAAATATACTCAATGGTGTGCGTAAAATAAAGCACTTCTGACAATATTCGTCTTTAACGATGCACCCCTAGAGAAATAGTTCTCTTAAAACAGAAGCATCTTCCTCTTACATGTTCTGTTTTAAACGATGTGAATAAAGTTTGTATAAAAAAAGAATTATATGGCTGCAAAATTACATGAAGTTTGTCGCAAAAGGATATTGTTTGCTGAAAAAAGATGTGGTTTGAGAAAAATTCAAATTCTCTTAACCTGAAATTTTAAAGAAAATTCCACTTGTGTCAAAAAACATCCTTTTGTCACAATTAATTTTGAGACTAAGACTCTCTGAGTGCATGATACATTTTTTACAAAAGAATTATATATCCTATATTAATCTTATACATGGAAAATAATTTTGTAGATCAAACAGAAAAATGGTCAAAAATGAAATAGCAAAAAGTAAAATGTATTTTAATAATGTATTTTTTCGTTTTTGAAGCAGCCAACTGCAACGTCGATTCAATGATTTTTATATCTTTGAATTAGCTATGTTAGCTCATGAGTTTTAGATGTCATGAAAGGCGAAACTTCAAATTAAAAATGTAGATTAGTAAGAAATACTTAGATATAAAATAACTTTTAATCCAAGTTTCGACCAATTCAAAAAGTTTTTAAACAAGTTCTGCCAATAATTATACATATTTTTATTTCGAATGGGCCCTGATTGGATAAGGTGGGCGAGATGGGCACATGGGGTAAGATGAGCCAATACATTTTGTCATAGGCTATAATTTTTAACAGTATTTTTGTACTAATATTAGAATGATTATTATCCAACTTCTTTAAAAAAAATTTCCGCTTAATGTTGAGTAAATTCGGAAAAAGCGTGTCAGTTACTGGTGGAACTGACATGGAAAAGCAAGAGTCGAAATTTTAAGACCAGTATTCTGCTATTTGGGGCGTGTGTGTTTTTTAGAAAGGCCAACATTAAGTCGAAATCAATCAATAAATGTTTTTCCGGTCTCTACGTGCAACAATTGAAAAAAATATTCTAGTCGACAAAAATGCTCAGAAAAAAATGGCAGCTGCACTGTTAGGTTATTAATTAGAAAATTATATGAGTTGTCGGCAACCATAAGAGAAGCACTGTTTTTAGTATATTTTAAAGTAACTTTACTAGAAAACTCATAAAATGTTATGAAGATAAGAAAAGCATTGTTGTGGTTGGCAAATAGGTCAAAACGATAAAAAGACGGCTTCGAACTCCAGCATATTTAAAATTCAGCATCATGCATAGTAGAAGAGTCTATAGTGTTCGGAAGTTATTGTACTCTAGAATTTGATTTTTACGGAAAATTCAGAGAATTATAGGGCTTACGGAAAGTTTTAGTATATTTTTCGTAAACCAATTTTTGATCACTTTTTAAAATAAAAGTATCTTTTTATTCTAGACCTATTTATGAACTTTGTTAAATTATATTCGGAAATATTTTAGGGCTAATTCAAAAGATTCCAAGCAATTATTAATAGATTTTAATAATTTTAATAATTTCAATATTTTGGGTCATTGTAAAATATTCCAAGGAATTTTAAAGAGATCGAACGATTCCCATGGGCTTAGTTTACTCTAAAATACTCTAAGGCACTTTATAAGATTTCTAAAGATTTTACAGATTTTTATAATATTTTAACAGATTCTTAGGGGTTTTCAATTGACTTCAGTGGCTTCTTGTGACATTTTCTACAGATTTTGAAATATTTTAAATGACTTTGCAATAATTTAGGTAATTTTAAAAGACATTAGGAGGAATTTTTAATTAGTCTCAATATTTTAAGGAATTTTAAATGACTTACAATATATTTGATTATTTTAGCAGATTCCAAGACACTGTAATGAGTTTTTAAGTTTTAATTCATTCGAAATATTTCTGGGTATTTTATAAGATTTCAAGTTATTTTCAGGTGCTTTAAGGAGTTCAACGGATTTCCAATAGTTAGGGCATCTAAAAATATTCCAAAGTATTTTCAAGTGATGAAACAAATTTCAAGGAATTTTCAAGGATTTCAATGATTTTTAGTGATATTAAAAGCTCTTTCGAAAATTTAATAAATTTTCCAGGATTTTAGATATATTAAATATTCTAAGGTATTTCCAAAGACTCAACAAAGTTAAAAAATTGTTAAGATATTGTAGCAAATGCTGAGGAATTTTCTATTTGATTAAATAATTTGAGGGAATTTCAAAGAATTAAAAAAATGTCCAGGCGTTTTTAAAAGTTGAAAGGAATTTTCAACAGCTCTAAAAAATATGAAAGGAATTTAAAAGATTTCAAAGGATTGAAAATATTGTGGAGAATTGAAAAAGATTACAAGGCATACTTAGGAGCTTTAATAAGTATAAATGGATTTAAACATATTTTAAAGAAAATGAAATATTTTAGAGAGTTTAAAAAATGTCACAGAACTTTTTAATGATTTTAATAATTTTAAGGGATTTCAAATTATTTGATATATTTTAGAGTATTTAAGATTACAAGGCATTTTCAGGATATTTAAAAAATACCAAGAGATTTCCAAGGATTTGTCTGATTTCAGGAGCTTTCCAAAATCATGCTGTTGTTAAGAATTTGCTGGAATTTTAAAAGTTATGGGACAATTTTACAGGATCTATAATGATCTAGGATTAATATTTTAATCGCCTTCAAGAAACTTCATAAGATTTTCTAGGATTTCAATCTTTTAGCAGCTCTGAGAATAATTAAATTTGAAAATTATGAATTCAAACTTAATCTTGTTTTACTCTATTTATAAAAGATTCTATATTAAAATGTTACAAGATTAGAATTTTGGTCTTTTAATACTGATGGTCAGGGAAAATGAAAAATTATTCGGGGAAAAGTCAAGGAATTGTAAAAATCAGTTCATGATTTTTCTAAAATTTAAAAAAACCCCGTTATTTCGATTTTTGTTTTCATTTTTTACATTTAAGAATCTATTAAGGCTAAATTTTACAAAGCTTCATAAATTCTTCCTGAGCATTTTTTTAAGCTATTTAGAATGTGTTTGCGAGAATTAAAAAAATTTACCTTACTTTCATTTTTGTTCTTTTCATTTTCTGCAAATTTGATACGATTATGTTTAATGTATCAGTTAAGATAAAAAGACGTTGTGACAATAAAGTTGATTCAACTGATTTTCAGGTTATTGTTGTTTGTTAAAAACTTTTCATTGGTTATGTGGGTTCTTCCATTTTTGTAGATTACATTAATGGAATTGTTTCATTATTGCTGGGCTGGTTGTTTCATTTCCTTATGAATTTTTCTGACATTTTTAATAATAATAATAATCTGAAAAGTTGATGACATTTCATTATTTTTCATTCGTTAAAAATTTCGCTCTATCCTGGCAACGCCGGCTACATTTCTGCTAGTATATAATAATTTATAATATAATTTTTGCAAATAGGAAGTAATTAATGAAAGGTAGGAATTCTAACCCCCTTTCCATTGTATAGTCCCCACAAATATTATTTAAACTTGAAATCGATTAATGGATTCATTTATCCAAATTGTAGGATAGAAGATTTGAAATTTGAGTATAAGGATAATTTAAGCGACTTTGTAAGAAAATTAACACCCATATTTGTTGGTCTTGCAAAATGCAGATGACGCCATGTTCCAAACTGCAGGCAAGCTCGTGATGCTTCTAATGATGTCGTTATTAAGCAAACTTCTGGTACTTCTATATATACGATACCCTCTTAGCACTATGTGGGAAGAATAGCTTTCTTGGTTACAATAAGGTGGGGTGATTTAAATTGTACAAGAATGGTGAAATCGTTTTAATAATCGACCTCGACTTCTTTTCAAGCATCCAATTATACACCTTAAATCCTTTATTAAATTTTAATGTTTTTCAATAATGTTTCTGAACGGGGTACTTCACAAAAAACTTGTTTTTATGTTTCGGTGGCCGCTTCGCGATAGGTTATTTCCCCTAGTGAGAATAAACTCCTAATTCTTTCAGATTCTTAACAAATTGTTTAGAGGTTTCCAGCATAAAATGTACACAAACATTGATATTTTCAAAGTTTTTGATTAAAAAAATATATATACTAGCTTTACAGAAATATCATATAAATGGATATTGTAAACAATATCGCAAGTATAAAAATTTCAATTGGTGTCGGATTGGGAACTCTTTAGCGCTGGCGAATGTTGTCAAAAGTATTATATGTGAGGGAAATTAAATTAAATTAGAGTAAAGGTAATTTAATACAAATTTTTTAGCACGATTGTACACCTAAACTTATTTTTAGGAATTTACAAAATTCTGGACCCTTCCGCATACAATATAGAAAAAATATGTAATACAGTCGAGGTAACAAATTTAAAACCTGGGCACCAGAAGAAATATTACAATTGTTTAACAAAGCGTTTAATGTCTTCCCCGTCATTAAAATTTCAACATGAAATTATTTTTTCATTTTTAACAAGTATACATTTAAACTGTGCAATGATGGCCACTCCCGGTTTAAACAAAAAATGCACTAAGAAAAATTTTTATTCATGTCGTATTATTCATTAATATTACGGTTTTCAATATTGTATAATATGCATAATTAGTGCAAGTTAAAGTATATGAAACATCAATTATTATGATTAATTTGCCGAATAAGAGTAGTGAGAAAAAATTGAGTTTATTTTAATTTCAGGATTGTCGTCCAACCATTAGTATATATATAGGAATACTTTAGGAAAAAAACTGTCCAATAACTTAAAATATCACATATTTCATATCACATGATATAATTCAATTTACAGTAAGTTAGATTTTAACTTTATAGTAATGTTTAGTACAGTTGTTAAATTTTTCCAATTAAAAAATTATTCTGTTTACAAAGCGTAATTCTAAAATATGTTACTTCAAAAATTTCATTTTTAGGTATTTATTTTAAAGCGTACATTTCACTTATCAATTTAAAAATAATTTTCAATTTATACGTTTATAATTAAACGCTTTTACTCCTTTTTAAATCCTATTCAAATATTGTTTCAATTTAAAATATTCCATTCTTAACTAATTTTATTTGAAATTTTTCAGTTAAAAAAAGAACAATTTTTAATATTTAATAATATTCTAATGCATTATAAAAAAAGGATGATGTTCATTTGACATACTTCAGACCAAAGAAAAAATCTGAAAGTTGCTGGTGATCCTTTATTATCGTTTGTCGACGTTTCGAGCACAAAATGATCTTCTCCTCAGGACAGTCGAATAATAAAAAAGTTTTATTCAAATCACATTACATATTTTGCATATTTTACAGTTATAATTTTAATTGATTTATATACAAAAATCTAATTTGTAATTCATATTTAGAAGTTCCTCAAAGTGTCAAAATTGAAAATAACAAATTCTTCTTCAGACCCTTAAGAAAATTTAAAATGATTATTTTGAAAATTTAATTTTTAAAGTAATATTTTTAAAAGTTTCAAAAGATTTTAAAAATTGAAAAAAACCCTGGAAAATTTAAGGCAACTTCTTTAATTCCTCAGAAGTTCAGTAAAGCATTATTGAAAATTTGAATTATTTGAAAAGATATTTAATAGCTTTGAGAAAGTTATAAAAATCATTTAAATTTTAAAAAGACTTCGAAATATTTGAAATAAAATTTTGGGCTTTCAAGTATTTTGTAATAAATTTTTCAAGCTTTCTAAGGAATATAAAAGGTTTCAAGATAATACCAAATTTTTTGTAAGTATTCCGGAAAGTTTAAAAATAATTTCAAAACTGATTTTAATGTATAAATAATAATTACACAATTATTAATATTGAAGTTAAAAATTAAAATAATTAAATTTATAATTGTAAAAATATTGGGCTCAAAGAAACAGGTAATCGTTATACTTTTAATGTTTCTAAATAAATGGTTTACAACAATAGAATTTTCTAAATTTAGAATTTGATTGATTCATTCTTCAATTTAGATAATTGAAAATGATATCGCGGCTGCATATTTTCAAACTATAAACCTTTGAATTGTATAATTGATGAAAATAATAGTATAAACTTATGCAGTTCAGCGGATTTAATTTGTGATTCAGTTTTAATTACTTCGGATGAAAAAATTTTTGTTTTAAATTTTTGAATTTTATAAAAAAATTATGCGAATCGGGGAAAAACCGGCAAATGATCAGGATTTTTTCCTCGAATAAAAGAGACTTCCTGAATTTGTCAACCCTTCTTAACTTCTAAAACCTTAAGATAGTTTTTGTGAAATATGTCTTTTTTCAATTTTCGAGTTGAGAAATAGCTAAAGAAAAAAATCAAGAAGCAATTGCTGTAGCTCAAATGATAGCATGCTGAGATTATATTTCCCTGCCGTACAGTTGGACAAAATCACAAGAACCTGGCCGAATGTAAAAAGATTAGTATTCCTTAACTTTATGCGTCTGTAATGGTTGCAGTAGAATTATTGGCAACATGCAATATCGTCACGATCGTGTCCACAGGTCCGGGAGCTGTCGTGGAGGAGTAAGTTCCCTTATTGAAGCTTATGGTTGATTCCAAAAATTGCCACTAGGGTGCTGAATAGTAGAGAAGTAAAGAATTAATTTGAAATTTGTATGTGGTAAAATAAATATTTTCCACATGTATATAATAATTTAAATAATATGTAAGATTAGAGACAAATTTAATCTAGTGGGCTTTCGAAAATATGACACAATTAAAATTATGCAACGAGATATGTTAATATTTATAATAATGTTTAAATTTGAAGGCCAGAAATTAAACATGAGTAAAGAATGTAGATAACAAAAACTTACTGATGAGCAAAGTTGCAGATTTACGACTTCTTACAAATATTTCTGGAAATACTGAAAAAATTATATATTACGTCTACGTTTTCAAACTCCTTAGTACTCGACTTGTGCGCCATGTCGCGCGGTGACAAGATCGCGAAATTTTCGGGCTTACGTAAGGAAACTTCCCCTAACACGAGAGCCCCCGGACCTGTTTGTACGACCGTAAATATCGTAAATTCTCTTAATCGTCAACTCTCATATGAGCACAATTATTCGATAGATTGTTTGACTGGAACATCTTGACTGGAGTAAATTGATGACTAATCGCCTTATTTTTAAGAATCGATACGGAAGAAATAGCAGGCAGTTTTGGAATATGTATAATGAAGCTCTATTCTTCTAATGGAAGTTCCCGTTTCCAGCTAGGATAATGAGAGCGATCCTATTGGACAGAAGCAGAGCGCGTTGTGCATATACAAATTTGCCGGACGGTCGTTTGTTCAAAGCATCCACGCCTGAAACAACATCGCTCAAATACCATTATACACAGAACCCACTGGAGAGCACAAAATCCGGTATTTGATCGCAAATCTCATTGATTTCATTTCGGCTGGTCGAAACGTGGCTTTATCGCACGTTGTTGTAAATACCACCAATGGTTTATCAGATGCATCCAGCACCGTTCATTGTCTACTCTCGATGCTTAATGACCTCATAATTCACCTTTTACCACTCTCCCAATATTCTAACTCTAATTCCAGATTCATCAAAACTATCCATAACCAGCAACAAATTGTCAGAATCAGTTTTCCGATATAATACTATTTCAGGGTGGCTGATATATAGATGGAGAAAATGGATGTTTAAACGTAGATGTTAACAGAATAAAATAGTAGCGCATAAAAATATTTTTATTTTGAACTGAAACTTCCAAGGTGTTCCATTAAAACATCCAAGATTTTCAGGTCGTTGTCCGAGTGCAGGAAAACGACACATCTCTATCGGACACTTAATAGAAGGTTATAGTTAATTTCGTGTAAAATACTGTCGACATCTGTCGTTCACTTCATGAAGCTCATAGTCAATTTTTCGTGTCGCATGTAAACTTAGAAAAATTGCAATTGTAAAAAAAATTTTGAACATTTTTTTAAATTTTGCACTCATTGCTGCTGAATACCTGATTGGTTTCATACTGAGTGAATTTGACTTTAAGTGGTAGTTTTTAGTTGTTTTTTTTTTAATTTTCTAGAATTTTGGAAATCGTAATTTCCAAATGCGGAATTTTAATTTGAAACATTTATTTCTAAAGGAAAAAATTTAAATTGTAAATATTTTTTAATATTCGGGAGGATTTCTGAATATTTAAAGTTAAATTTCGAAGCTCTTTAAGAATTTTAAAAGGTTAAAAGATCATAATTTTTTTTCTTATAATTCTGGAAAAATTGTAATTGATTTTTTATTTTGTGAAGATAATGTAAAGAAAATATTTATAAATATTTTAAAACATTTCAAATAATTTCCTAAATTTTTAGAAAAGAATCGAGAATTTTTCGAAGAAAAATTGTTCAATTTTACAAAATTATAAACTTACAGAAACGTTTCTTAAGATTTCCAAAATTTGTAGAAAAGAATCTGAAAGATTTAAAGGAAATTTTTATAATTTTTTAGAATTTTTTCCTTCAAAATTTTAGGAAACATTCAAATCGATAAAAAAGTTTAATTAAAAAAAATTAAAAATCTCGTCAAAATTTAAAAAACCCAAAACAAAGCGTAGATTTTTGAAACTTTCGAAATTAAACTTATAATTTTTTACGATTTTGAACGGTTACATTATAATAAAAAAATATTCTCAAGATTTCAAGATTTCCGAAAATTTATGAAATATCTTATAATTTTGTCCAAGCATCAAAAAGTTCTAGACGTCTTTTGAACTGACACACATTTTTTCTAAAAATCGGTAAAATCGTGTGAAATAAAACCAATTTTTAAATATTTTATAGATACTTTTTTGATTAACCTGAAATCTTCAAAAATATTTTTCAGTTATCTTGAGATACCTGTTAAACTTTCTCTCATATAGAAAAGGGATCGCCGGAAGCTGTCGCCGACCCTTGCCATTATGGGGCTTCTTTGTTGGAATTAGGAACAAAATGAGAAATGATTCCAACGATATTGTACTAGCCTTAATGGATTAAAAATTAAAATAACTACGATATGATTTCTGAATTTCAATGTCTGAAATTCCATAATGTCCATAATGTGTCCATAATGTGTATCCATAATGTCTCCATAAACTCCATAATGTGAAATTAAAAAATCTGCATATATCATATCTTGCAATTTTATATTCTGCGACTTTGAATAATTAAAAAATAGACAATTCTATACGTTTAAAATTAAAACCAACAATTTAGAATAATTAAATAAAAACTTATTAAATGTATAACACCGATTCTTTGTGGGTAAACATTTTTTCAGTTATAAATGAAAAGATTTTAATATGCAAACTCTAATTCTACTTAATGGAAGTGCTATTTTGATATTTTCTTATCATTTGAATTCGAGCCCTGAAAGTTTTAAGTTTCGGAATTTTCTTATACAATGTATGAACATAAACTAAAATCTCTGTGAACTAGCGATAATTGATACCTAAGTAGAGACAGTCAATTTATTGATCTGCTAGTTCCAAATTATTTTAATTGGGACACTTCTAACAAAACGTTGGGATCACCAAAAAATGTAGGTTTCGGATATAATATTTCTAAATTACTAATTGCAAAATGAAATGTTATGTTTCCTATTTTATTCCTTATAATTAAAAAGTACTCCACTGTTGACAAGGGTCGATGACAACGTCTGGTGAGCCCTCAGTTACACGAGGGGAAGTTGGGTAGAGGGGGTGAAGCAAACAGGAACACGGTCATCAGATAAGTTCTGCCCGAAATTATAATGCTATTTAGAAAATGGTTATAAATTAACACTTTACCTGCCATTTTATGCAGGTCTACTAATAAATAATAAATCAAATAAAGTGCATCGTTTGCCTTCGTTGGCACTTCAATAAATGATCTTGACATGAGTCTAATTAGATAAATAAATTCTTTTCTAATTAACGCTACATCACAAACAGTGTGTGTATGCGTGACGAGAATATTTTCCAGTATTATAAATATGTGTATAGCTGTATGCATACGACGATAATAATTAATGCCGTGTGCGGCGACGAGCTGCCATGGCCGATGGGAGAACAAACTTTATACGCTCGAGGGAATCAAGCTCTTCCATGCGGTATGTTCGCGCGACAGCACGCTCTGCTAATTAACGTACTCACCGTCTGTAACGTTAATATCGGTCAGTTTTATAAAAGTTTCGATATAAACTAGGGTGAACCTAATTTACATGGAAAATGTCGATTTTTTTTGTTCACACCTCCTGTTACCAATCGAGAAGGTTCTTTTGTTGAAAATCGAATGAGTGGAGGGGTGGACCAGTTGCAGGACAGCGTAAGTTTACGAGAATTATACTCATCCCTTTATTTACTAAGTTTTTCAGACTTTAGATTGATTTTTACTGATTGGCGTCGGAAAAGATCTTATGTAAACACAAATACTCTTTCTTCCTTCCACAACGTCGTCTATTTTCACTTCCCCACGTCGCGTCGGTCACCGCACGACCACTAATGCTATTAGCCACTGCGAGGCAATCACACCGCTATCGTCTACCACATGACTGCTACATCACTGGTGCCCATAACTCGACTAAAACCCCACCAGCGGCTACTGCACGACCACTAGACTACCTTCGTCCACCGCACGAACACCTCCAAACCGTGAGCTCCAAAGACCAAATTATATCTAAATTTTAATGCCGTCTGATTATACATCACAGAGACATTTTAGAACTTGTTTACAATAATAGCGATCTAGTTGGGAGTTAGGTAGATAGGTTCGCACGTCGTAAAAAGGCCCTCCCTCACCCTAGTTTTCTACAAATACAGAAAGAAAACAAATTTTAGCGAGATCGGTTAATATTGATACGTGGTTTAAATACCATGAAGTTCTCCGTTAAGTGAATACGGGGAAAAGGCAGCTATTTGATAATCTGTGATAGTTAAGGTTTATTTCGAGACTACTTTAAAAAATAAGAATCAACCATAATTTGCAATATTATAAAATTTTAGGGCATTCTCTTAGTGACCCTAAAATACCCCAACAAGTGCTTGCTAAAACCGCCCTACATTGTTAAATTTTTAATTCCTATAAGCTTTTCAACTAATTTTTTATTTTTCTAGAAACTTCAATTTGTTTGTATAAAGTCGCAAAAAGAGAATATTTTTTGCATTTTATGAGATTTACAGGCCTCAGACTCACGCCACTTTTGATATTTTTTTAAACACTTTTAAGGTTGCAACTATCTTCCAACTATTCAAGAAAAAATGTCAGAACAAAAAATTTTTCACCACAGCAGTTAAATTTCCAAACAAAAATAAGAATGTTCAATACGGACAAATAATCTTCTCCTAAAAAAAGTACATTCTCAACAAAATACATCAATCTATAACCAAATCGTTAAATTTTCAACAAAATAAATGAATTTTCCACCAAATAGTTCAATTTTTAACTAAATACTTTAATCAATAGATGTGATGTTAGTCTACATTTTATTTAATTAATTTTTATTTTATGCCATTTAACCGAAAATGGAGTAGTAAAATTTTCATTTCAGAGAATTAATTTTCAATAAACAAATTAATTTTCTACAAAACAGTTCAATTCCGTACCGAATAGTAGATTTTTTTACAAAATTGTTAAATTTTCAAGCCAAAAGACGAACTTTTTATAAAACAGCGTAATTTTAAATCTAAGTATAAACATTTTTGAAAAAAGTTAATTTTCAACAAAAAAGCTACATTAAAAAAAACATTTTAACCAGGGAATGAACTTTAAAGAAAGTATTACAAATTTTAACCAAGGAGTTGAATTTTCAACATAAAAAATGAATTTTGATCGAAGGATCCCATAGTCGATATTTAATTAAAGATTTCAACGTAACTTAAAAATAGTTGTAATTTACACCAAAAAACGGAAATACGATTTTAGACCAAATAATTGCATTTAACAAAACAAATGGATTTCCTATAAAAAAAAAGTGTTGAAGAAAACACATCAATATTTAACCAAATAGTTAAATTTTCTCCCAATTCTTTGAATTTTCGAGCTTAAAATACAAAACTTTCACTTAATAGTTAAATTTTCCAACGAAACAAATTCATTTTTAATCACTGCTGCATTTTAAATGACAGTTTCATTTTCAGAACGAGATAAATTTTCAAAACAATAATATTAATGTTCAATAAAATAATTGATTTGTATACGAAAAAGAAATTGTTAGTTTACAAAGAAAAAAATGTCTGAAATTGTTTAATTTTCATTCCAAAAGGATGAGTTTTGCGTAAGTAAGAGTTTTTCGTTTTCAATTTTCCACCAAGAAGTATAACTTTTTAATAAAATTGTTCAATTTTTAATAAAATTGTTCAATTTTTAACAAAATGATTCAATTTTGAACCATAAAAGATTAATTCTAAACGAAATATATAATAGTAGACGTTTCAATCAACAAAAATTAACATTTAAGTAAAATTAGTTAAATTTATTATTGTGTTTTATTATTTCAGTTCATATATAAGTAGATAACTCAGATAAAGAGGCGAATAGGGAAAATACTGTGAAGCCTGCTGTAAATAAATCGAAATTTTGATCATTTATAGACTTGAGGAAAATATTTCAAATAATCTATAAAGTTCGTTGTTAATACTTTTAAAATATTTAGTTAGAAGACTGAAAATTTTGCTTGAAAAATAAAGTTCATTTTTCATTGCAAACATATTTTGATTTTGGACTATTCAAGTTTGATACTTAGAAAATTTCGTAACACTATTTTGTCGAATCCGTAACATTATTTTTGATTTTTAAATTAAGTCCGAGGCCTGAAAGGTCCAAAAATGAAAATTATTCAAATAATAACAGAGTTAATTAAATATCAATTAATTATCATTCTTAGTTAAGATTTTGCTTTGAAGTTTAAGCCACTAGTGATTTTGGTTCTCGAGCGGACGTTTCAACACCGAATTCTAGATTTGAATCGGATCCCTTTCATATTATATGGCCAAGAATACTTGTCGTTCCTATGAGCTCGGACCAGGTTTCCGAGGTTTCCCAGGCTTTTCTTAACCGCAGAAGGATAAGTTTTGTCGATTTGTTCGCAGCTCGGACTAGGACTCGTCCTTTGAGTCGCGTTAGGTTGCTGGACATCCAGTGTGACGTCGCGTTGTGCAGCGATATGGGGGTCGTTTGTGAGTTCTGGGGTTGACATATTTGGCCGTGGGCTAGGTTAGTCAGGACGGCTGCGCCCAACATGACCACTAGTTTCCACGACGAATGTTTAGAGGTTTAAAGGTAAACACTGATTTCAAACAAAAGCCCCTCCCTAGGGAATGCTCCTTTTTTTTATCAAGCAGACTACTTGATACCCTCAATGACGAATGTTTACTGTGTAAAGCTACATCAGTTTACTCTCTTAATTTATCATTCTGTTTTCTGTAAGCGGAAAAAATGTATGCATAAATAAATTTTCGGTGCCAAAGGTCAAATGAAGAAAAACATAGATTTATGTTTGAATTTGCTAAGTTTCGTATATAACAGCAAAAAGAAATTTAAAAAATTATAATACATAATCATAACGACAGAATAGAATATCAATAATGATCTAATAGTCGTGGATAACACGCGTAAGAAATGAATCATTACCTAAAATTAATTGACATGATAGTTGAAAGAGCTATTTATTTTGGTAAGACGGAGCTTAATGGATCATCTCTCATCCCAAAAATGTCGTTCAATATCTAAGAATGAATTCGAAAAATAAATAAAAATGTAATTTGTATATTAATTTTGACACTAGTAGCCATTAATATAACTGTGGAAATAAGGTAATTTAAAATTATGTCACAAGAAACAAAATGTGACAAACTGAAATCACGTTGCAAAAATGCATCAATGATATTACAATTACAAATTGGTCGAAAACTTCACATTTTTGATAAATTTAGAGAACATTGCGAAGAGTAGAAAAGCCTTTACAAACATACACTTTTAATAGTCGAATATTAACAAGTGTTCATAAAGTCATCCATTAAAGGTGAACTAGTAAATTCTTAAAGTTAATTAATATGAATATTAATCATAAGGCGCCCAAATCAAAAATCCATTAGAAATAAAATTGTAAATTGAAATTAGTTTTTAATTAATAATCTATATAAATCTGGAAGACTGGAATTGTCATACCTAAGAGTAACACATTTATTTTCTTAGTTTATATAGACTAATTCAATATTTAAATGTTTATGTAAATTTTCTCACAAAGTAGACAATATTTCTTTATGCAAAAATATCTCATTTATCATTAGGAGATGTAAATAAGTTCAAATTAGACTTGCTTGGTCTGAAAATTTAAATGTCTTTTTGTCTTCATATTGTTCCTATTTTGTATATGGAACTACTGTAACAACTTTAAAATTATTTGATTATTTTTTATCAACCTAATTATAAATGTCACCCGTTCAAATTTCAATTAATTTATTAATAAAATGAAGTGGGTAACCGTTATTAATCAAAATGTCTTGCAATTTATTCAATTTAATAGCTCTATACATAAGTACAAAAATCATCCTTTTCTTGATACCACGGATGTTGTGATAAAAAATTTAAATATAAACCAGACCAGTTTTCTTTGTGGTACTAATTTGTTAGAAATGTTCAATTATCTTTTCTTGTTATCAAAATATCTGGAAAATTAGGTATGGCGTTCAGTTCATTTTCAAATATAAATTAAAGATTTCAGTCATAACTGTTAGAAATATCTAAAACCTACTTTAGTTTTTGTTTAGGAATTATCATGAAAATATCATCAACATACCTTTTACAAACAGGTTCATTAAAACGGAGTAAAGCTAAACAGTCGGTTTCAAATGCTTCCACAACAATGTCATCTATTGCTAATGATAATGGAGAGCACATATCTATTCCATATATTTCTTTAAAAATTGTTATTATTGAACTCAGGGTACAAGAGTATTTGAAAAAATTAAGTCCCATTTATTCTAGATAAATTGTGAAGCTAAATTGATGGAAATATTGGAAAAGACACGTAAGCTAACAATATGCAAAGCACCAGAGTGTACATAGCACATAGTACTCTAATTTTTCTATTATAATTTTTAAATGACGAGAGAAAATCTTAAATAATTTGGAAGTATGACTGTTTATGGTAGGCACTATTATTATCTAAGGATTTGCCTTTTCATGTATTATGTTGATTATAAGCTGCGCCAAGCAAAAAGTAGTTGATGTTACGTGTTAAATTCTATACTACTACTACTGTACGTACTACTGGGCATCAAAAACTATTGAACATGAAAAATAGATTTTTTTTCATTTTTTTATCATTTGTTCTTGAATTTTTACCTTGACTCATGCCAATAACGACACTTGTTGATGATTATTTTTAACGATTCAAGTATTTTGCTACTATCTTGAAAAAAATGCAATAATGCTACTATTTTATTGAACTGCTTACTAAGGCAAGTATTTTTTTATTTGTATTTTACGAAATTCTAGGAAATTTTAAAATGATTTCAAACTTTTTAAGGGATTTTAAAAGGTTATTAAGCGTGTGAAAAGATTTACAAAATTGAAAGATCTCAACGGAATGGAAGGGAATGACATTTTAAGGGATTTAAATTTATTTCTACGGATTGAGGGGAATTTTACGAGGTTTTAGAGGATTTGAAAGATATACATATTTTTAAAGGACTTTAAAAGGTTTAAGCGATATAAAATTATCTGAGCTATTTGAAAGGGTTTCGAAAGATTTTTGAAGATTTAAAAGATTTCGAGGATTTAAAGAAATGTTACAGTATTCAAGGGATTCATAAGATTTCAAAATAAAGTTTCAATAATAACATAATGCAATTTTTAGATTTCAAGGAATTAAAAAAAAGTCCATAATAAGATGAAATTTTAAGAGACTTCTAGGGATCTCAGTTATGGATTTTAGGGATTCAGAGATATCAAGAATTCTTCAGGATTTTCGTAGACTTATGAGGAATTTAAAAATATTATATTATACGGGACAATTTTGATACTATTTTTCAAAAATTTGTGCTAGAAAAATTTTTTATTAAAGGTAAATAAAATCGGAAAATGTTAAGAGGTCGTGCAACGAAATGAAAGAAATAATTTTCTGAAATAATATTTAAAATTAGCCTCAACTGTTTCTTTTGTTATTATATATAAAGTAAGAGTTTTAAATTGAATTTATTAGTATAAAATAAGATGATGAAATTATATACTTGTAATATATTAGTAAACCTATTATTCAATTGATAATTCAATTATCCTCATTTGCAACTTGGCAATTATAGCATTTTCATCTATAAATAGCAATTAAATGCCAACCAAAAATAACGGCTTTCTTTTAAAATAATCATGTTTAGCAGATAAAATACTATTTCACTAAATTCAAAGAATATATGCTGTTATTAAAGAAATAAAAATTCTGCTTGCATGGCTTCTAAATAGTGGTGATTTTTTAAAAATAAATTTTTAGTCTGAAGAGGAACACGTTAGGCTATTGGGAGAATTACAATTGAAAATTATTTTTGCTTAGACCACCCTAGTGGACACTAGTTTGAATTTCTTAAATGGGACCGAGGCCTGAAAGTAATTTAAAGTAAAACCTCAGCAATATTGAAAGAAACCTGGAATTCCATGAGCTTTATTTTCACCGCAAATTCCCAGTTCTTGACCAGACCATCGACCCTCCATTCCGAGCGAGCAAAGATGGAAGAAAATATCTTGAAATATGGTGTGGTGGTCAGAGGTCATGTTTTATTTTATTTTTTGCTCGGTCGCCGCAAAATCAGACTTTTTCTGCTCGAATCCGTTCACTGGAAGAAGATATGACGAAAGAGAAAGGGATGACGAGGGTTGAGGTTGAGATCGAGATATGACGAAATCTGAGGGTACAATGAGAATAGAGGGAAAGACAGAAGTCTACTAAATAGTAGATAGGGAAGGTGGCACCGGATGCTGCAGAAGCTTAGGGAGGATGAGTCTAAAGTTTCTTCAGCGATCATAACTTCCATTATATGGCACACCACATATAAGAGAAAACGGTTTGCGTAATATCTGGGCTCTTCGGTTCATTATCAGCCCATCTCGTTCCAAGTCTCCAAAACGATTTCACTAAATGTTTGACTATTTCTCTCTTTAAACTTATTCCATTCCCTCAATCTGAATATATATCCATGACATTTATTTCGTGAATGATCATCAACCACATGTTCAAGGCTTCAAGTACGAAAATGTTCTATTTCAAGAGTTTCGTAGCCCCGGGCAGCACCCTTATAGTTTCGGTTGGGTGTCGGTCCGTTTTGCTTTTTTTCCCAAATAGAGTAAGTGAGGAAAGTTACAGAAAATATATGATGGAGAAGTAAGTAGATATAAGGGGCAGTGAAGTAGGGGAAGTGAGAGGAAACGAGAGAAGAGAAAGTGGGGGAGTGAGGGAAAACGAGGGGAATTAAGCAGGAGGGGGGGTGGACATTGAAGAAGTTTGATGTATTAGGGAAACTTAGGGAAAATTATTAGAAATGAGGGGAGGTTATGAAGGGGGATTAAGGGTTGGGTAAGGTAAGTAAGGGAATCAGGGTAAAGTCAATGAATTTTATTGTTAAGGGAAAGCTTGGGAAATTTAAAAATTAATTTCGTCACCTCCTGATATAAGATTCTTTTTAGTAGTTTATTTGCATTCTATTTCTATTCTTTTTAAACAGTTTTACTTCATTCTTTGTAAGAATTATATTTTCAGTTATAAATTTTATTATTTGGTTGGAAATTAAATAATTAGTTTAAGAAGTCTTTTTTTATGTGAAAATTCATAAATTAGGGTTTGTATTCAACTAAAATCTTTTTTGGGTACAAATATAACTATTTTTGTTGTTGAAAATGCGTCTTTTTGATTTCAAAATTAATTTATTTTGGTGGAAATCACATATTTTTTATTGTACATGCAACTACATAGTTAAACATTAATCTCCTTTGGTTTCTTTATTTCAAATTAAAATCTTTTTCGTTTAAATATCTACTCTTAGATTATTTGTTAAGAATTCATCTTTCTTGTTTATAGAGTAGATAACTTAGTGGAAAGATAAACCACATTGTTGAAAATAAATTTTGTATCAGAGGTTTAATATTTTAGTTGAAAATATATGTCTTTGGTTAAAAGTATAATAACTTAGTTGAAAACTCTTTTTCATTCAAGAAATTTTTCAAACAAAAAATGTGAGTATTCCATTTCTTGTTGAAAATGAATTCTTTCTTTTTTAAATGTAACTTCTTCATTTGAACACTTTTATTAAACATGTTTTCTTCTAGTTTTTATAGGAGAAAAGTAATCTTCTTGATTGAAATATACACTTTTTTGGTTAAAAAAGCAACTGCTTGGTTGAAAATGAACTTTTTTGATGAAAATTTATATTTTCAAGTTCAAAATTCAACTATTTTGAAAAATATTGTCTTTTAGCTTGCATCTTTAACAATTTGGATGATTTTTCTATCTTGAAATTAATCTCTTTGGTTGAAAATTTAAATATTTATTCACAGCCTTTTGTTTAGGTAGAAAATTAATATTTGATGATTAAAAATTGAACAGTTTTGTAGAAAATTCATATTTTTTTATAGAAAATTAGTGTTTTTGGTTAAAGTTTAATCTTTTTTGGTTGAAGATTCATCATAGTAGTTTGAAAATTTAACCATTTTGTTGGAAAATGATTTATTCTGTTAAAAATGAAATTATTTTGTTGAAAAGTCATCTTTTTCCGTCGAGAATTCAACAGTTTTATTGAAAATTCGTCCTTTTGTATTATATTTTTTGTTCTATGGAAGAAACGTAATTTTTGTTGTTAAAGTAAACTAATTTTTACTTGAGTTCCAACCTAGGTTATAATGCTTACAAAAAATTAGGTCCAAAACTTTAATTATTATCTTTAATTATTTAGAAGTTTTTTTAAAGATAGTTTTAGAAAATTACTCTAATTTTCTTTGCTTTACCTTACGAAATTTATTTTTTTACTTTGCATATTATATCAGGCTGACAGGAAATATATTATTACATTCTGGGAGACTGTTTTTAACTCTACTAAGAAAAGCATGTTAGAGTTTTATGCTCGAGTACAAAAGACTAGCTTTGCAGATATGAGCAAGAACGTTTCTTGCAAATATAAAATGAGTCCTTGGGGATACTTTATAAAGTCTCTTGTGAATATATTTTTATTAAAAAATAATGCAGCTCTTTAATATAGTCTGACTAGAAGTAAATGTATTCACTTCTTGGTTCTTATAATCTGACTATATTTTCCATCCCATTTCAATGTTTGTGAAATCATCATCAGTGTTTGAATAATTATTTTCTATTTTTTATCTCGATTGTCTAGAAAAAAATTATTTATTTACTGCATTATTCAGAGACTATCTTGTAATTTTCATTGTTTTTTTAAAGATATTTAAAGGGGATTTGTATTCGATTTATGTGAGTGTCCTGAATATTTGAAGATATAATAATTTTTATTAATCTCATTTTCACATTGTTCTTTGCTTTTGTTATACCTTTTTTAAAATTTCTTTTGGAATAACACACGATTTTTTAATATTAAAAATTTTTATTTCCGTTATTACTGTCTGACTGCATCTCTGGTTATACTATCGCTGAATTCCCTTTCTGTTCTTTGCTTCTTCTGCATTCTCTGGCCATAACTGGATTCATCTACTATGCGGCTTTTATGTATATCAACTTTTTTTACCATTTTCTTTGGCATGCAATTTTTTGTTCTACTTTTTTTGGAAATCGCTATGAAATAGGTCATGAGTCTTAAATATTGTAAATAGTTGTTCCTTCTATGTATGGCCAACTATAAATGTTTGTTACTACTCACACTTGAATTCCCTTCTATTCTTCGTTGCAACCACTTTATCAGATGTTAAAGGTTCATATTTCAGAGTTAGGGACTCTGAAAATGACTGTAAAGTTTGTTTCACAAGCCTTTTGTCTGTCCACGCTGCATTGATATTTTATGATAAGGCTCAAAAAAAATTATTGAAGCTATTCATAATGCGCACCACATTTGTTTAGTTTATACTGTAAAATGAGATATTGATTCAAGGCGTTGAAGCCAAAATGAAATAATTGCTGAATATATCCATGTTTCTCATATTATAAAATATTTTGATCTATTATTCTGCCTATATTTTAAAACTATTAAAAATTTTGGCTTTGTTTGATCATTGTTAAATTTATTATATTACACCTAAAGGCTTTGGAATTTTTTTATCTGCGGAAATTAATGTTCGAATCTTATTTTTTGGAATCACAATAATTTTTAGTAATTATTGTATTTTTTATAACTGACGGGACAAAAATTTATTTTCCTACTTATTTGACGATTTGCGTCATTTTTTAAACAATTTTCCCTTAAAGTTCCTATGGAGTAGGACACGAATCTTAAATATTGTAAATAGTTGGGCTTACTAGGCCATTCTGACTATATGTGTGTGTTACTACTAGCATTTTAATTCCTTTTATGCTCTTTTTTGCTTCTGCGTAATCTGGCAAAAAGTAGATTTCTGTAATGTGCAACTTACATTTTATTTTTTCTTAGAATTTTCATTTGGTTTCCCATACAAAACCATTGTTTTTAAAACCTTACAGCAAATAGTCTTTTTGAGTCTTGAATATTTTTAATTATCGTATTTTTTATGGCTGTCCGCAGGAAAATAGATCTACCAACTTGCTCTAGGTTTTCCTTATTTTTTCATAAATTATAGTTTCGTTTATACATTTTTTCGCAATCCGCATGAAATAAAACACGAGTCTTAAATGTTGTCAATAGTTGTTCTAGCTATGTCGATCTGATTATAAATGTTTGTTCCTACTCGCATTGAAATTCCTTGTCCGTTCTTTTTTGCTTCTGTCTTATCGGATATATTTCTATATTATATTTTTTATAATTTGTCGTTGGCCTTCATTAATTTTCAAGCAGCCGCGTGGGCGGTAGTCTACCGTCCAGCTTTCATTAGTCTGTTTATTGTATATCTATTTTGTATATCGTTTGAGTTTAAATAAATGTTTTCCATTGTTTCAGCCTCTGTTTTGACGATTCTATAAAAAATAACCCAGATTACAAAGGTTCATGGTGAGATATTAAACTGTAAAATAAATGATAAAGAAGCCGCACCCGCAGGAGGGTTAAATAATAAATTGTTTCCTAAAAATGTTGTCAAATGAGTCTAAAAGTTGCTGTAATTATTTTTGTTTTTATGAGTATCTGGACACACATCGATTCATACACTTTTTCTACATTTTTCGTGATGCTTTCATTATTTCTTACTTTTGATATATTTTTTCTTTTATTTCCTTTGGAACAGAACACGAGTCTTCAATATTTAAAATCGCTGTTCTCGATTTGCTTGTCTTACTACGCAGTTATGGCTCTACTTACACTGAATACCTATGTAATGAATGTGAGTGTTTCATGATTTTCTGTTTTCCTTTAATACAAAAACTATCGTTTTTGGAGCGGTTTCACACATAGTCCTCTTCAGACCAAACATTTTTAATCAATTTCTTGTTTGTTATATTCCTTTTTCTTTGGATATTCCTTTGGAACAGAAAGCGAGTCTTAAATATTTCAAATCGTTGTTCCTGTTATTGGTTTCTGACTATGTGGTCTGGTTCTCTACTCATAATGAATTATTCTTCTGTTATGTATTGCTTTTGTCTTGTCTGTCAATTTCCGTTTCTGTTATTTTTATTGTACTTTTTTGGAAATCCTGATAGAATAAAGCACGAAACTGCTTGAAAAATAGTTTCATTTAGTTTTTGAATAAAATAGTTGTTATTGCCATTCATGTCTGGACGTAAATGTATGTTGCTAATCGAATTCGAATTTATTTTCTGCTTTATTTCCCGAAAAATAGATATATCTTCTGCTAGATTTGCGTCCAGATATTTAAAAAAAATTATCTTCATTTTCAGAACTGGTCGGGCCTAGCATGGATGTACATACTTATTGTATGTTTTTTGTCATTTTTTCATTATTTATTATTATTTCAATACTTTTTGAAAATTTCTATGGAATGAAACATGAGCCTTTAATATGGTAAATAGAGATTCTTGCCAGCAAAGCCTGACTGTTCATTCCTTTTCTACTTAAACTGAATTACTTTGCTGGCTACTGTTGTGCCCCGAAAAGATGGATTTATTTATTGCTTCATTGAGATAATAACTTTTATATCATTCGTTTTCTGTCTCTAGTAAAAAATCCATCGTCTTTAAAACTTTCTAGAAAATAGTACTCTTGAGAATAGCACACGTATCTTAAATGTTTCGACTTTTTTCTAGTGTTCCTTGAAATTACCGGAAGCGGTAGAACCACACCAGTTGTTACCCGTACCCAATTTTTCAAAGCTGATTCGATCAAAGTGCTTTTACGAGGCATGTCCTGCATAACTTTTGTTGTCCACTCTCGCATACATGTAACATGTTTTTCGCGCAGGTCATCGTCCTCGGTACCGAAAGTGGATTCGATCAATTTTTCCGATAGGTACCGCTTGGTGAAACCGATGGAGAAAAATACAACAGCATCACACGAGAGTTGGCTTGAGAAACTCAGCGTCGATGAGTTAGAAAGTTAAAACGAAAAGTTGACAGACAGAGTACGCAGGCATCTAGGCATTCTGCCACTGTCACATTCAATTCCATAGTCCTCGGCTTCTCGACTTTTCAGCAAGTCACTACCATTCTTTCTAACTTTATTCAAATGTAACCTCCGGCTCTTCTACGCTTTCTGTATTCAACTTGAGAGCACCAAGCCTTTTTTCATCGCGACCTTCTTCCACATTTTAACGAATATTCCGGTGATACACTTGCTTTAGATTTCTCATATACTGTAGGCGGATTTTTTAAACAGACAGGTCCTTCAGATATTATGTATTTGTGCTTTGCAGCTCTATTAGAAAGATTCTTAAATTTAAAGGAGTTTCTGTGTGTTTCATAAAATTTCGAACTATTTCAAAAGGGTGTATACTAATCCAGAAATAATCGAAATTATAATAAAACCAAGAATTAACGGAAAATACATATTCAAGCTGCGAATCACATTGAAAGTTTTGGAATAATTAATTATGGTATAATATTTAAAAATTTTTAAACAGTTTTTAATGTTTTATAAAAAGATTAAGATATTCAGATATTTAGAATAATCTTTAGATGTGTTAAGAAAAGAAAAAATGATTTTTAGTTTTCTAAGAGAATTATAAATTATTTTCTACATTGAAAAATTACTTTTTAAAGACAACAACAACAAAAAATCTGAAAAAAGTCTGAAACATTTTTAGACAATTCCTTATTATAAACCATTTCTCAAAATTTCAGGAATAATTTTTTCGATATTTTATAAATCAATTTTATTATTTTATTTTTTGGGTTAAGGATTTAACTGCTGTCTGAAAATTCATCTTTTCTGATTAAATTCAATCGTATGTTGCTGAACATATCTTTTTTTTATTTTGGTTGGAAATTAAACTGTATGTTGGAAATGGTTCTTTTTTGTGTGAAAATAATCTTTTTCGACTGAAAATTTAGCTATTCCATGTTTAGTTGCAAATGTATCTTTTTAGTTAAAAATTCATCTCTTTTGCTAGAAAATTAATTTTTTTAGTTGAAAATTCTTGTTTTTGGTAGAAAATTTAATTACTTGGTTTGAAATATTTCTTTTTGTTTAAAAAAATGTATATTTACGGATTAAAAATTCGACTACTTTGTTAAAAATCTGACTTTTTGGACGAATTTAAATCTTTTTGATGTTAAATATAAATATTATTTTGGTTCAAATATCGGCTATTACATTTTTCTTTCAGGGTTAATTTTTTGTTGTCGAAAATGTAACTACGTGGTTAAAAGTGGAACTCAACCATTTCGACCAAAATCTGTATGTTATAGTTTTTTATTTTGAGAAATTAATTTCCGTAGAAAATTGAAAAACATGACAAAACATTTAAATAACTTCCTAAAATCTCAAGAAAGAATATAAAAGATGCTTTTAAGCTAAGTTTTTCAATTTTGCAAGATTGAAAAACTGTAGACAAAATTCAAGTTTGTATAAGAGATACTTACAAGTCTTGAGAATATTAAGAAATAATTTTAAACTGGTAAAGATTTTAACAAATTTGTAACAAAATGTAAATTTTTGAAGATTGCAATCAAAAAATTAAAATATTGTTTTCAAGTACTTTGGCATTAGCGATTAATGATTAAAGAGTTATTGCAGAAATCATTATAAATGCTAGTAGAGAATTCAGCTAGTTAACTAATCACAAGTTTATTAAATGTATAGAACATCTAAACGGAGGATCACAATCGTGAGCCGAAGTCTATAAAGTAATTATAATCTAGTTGTATTCAATTTTGATCTTCTCATTAAATTACATGAAAATTATTTTGTTGAAATATTATAAGATATTACAATAGATATAATTGTACTTTAACCTGGAAATAACATGGAATTTGATGCAAAAAAAATATTAGGCACCCTGTTTAAGATACATTCATTTAAAATAAATTCTTACCAAACGTGTATTTGTCTACTGAATCAAAACTTTAATGAATCTTCCAATAATTTGTCAACTATTTTGAAAATATAATTGGCCTGTAAATATAGTTTCTCTCTAAAAAAAATATATGGTCATGCAGAAAGTTCTCTTTGTGAAGAAGAAAATACAGCTATGGGTTTAAGTTAAATTAAGTGAAAACGTAATATTTTCAATGGTATCTTCAGATTCAAATAAGGAAATTAATTTCAGTCCTAATGTTAACACAAAAATAGGTATACAGAATTAAAACGTATTATTTCACCTCATTTCCAAATAATACTTCAATAAGACTCAGTGAAAAATCTCATTCTATGATGGTGTAGTAATATGAAGCCTGAAGGATAAGATTATAAAAAAAAAAAGTTGCTGGGAATTATTATTTGCAACATAAATGATTTTCATTACTAAGAGTTATATTCACTGAAAATTGGCATAATTCGGAAGACATAGTTTTTCAAAAGAAAAACAACCTTATAAGAAGGCGTCTGCAGGATATAATTTGAATCGAATTTTGACAATCACATCTCATTTCACGATTTGACATACTATTCAGGAAGAAATAAATTCGCATTTGAAATTCAGTGAAAAAAGAAAAGTCAAAACGTCATTCTGGATACGCTTATGCGTTTTACCAAACAAACTTCTTTTTAGAAAAAATGAAAGTTGTGAAATCAAAAAAGAAAGCTAAGTTCGAATAATAGAAAAATAAAGAAGAAAATAATATTTCAATTTAAGAAATGATATCAGTTTAATAAATAATAGTTTTTATTTGGTAACAAAAATTAAGTTTATGCTTTAGTGCAATAAAAGATTAAGAAAAATTAGGAGGGCCTATTGCTGTCTATAAATAATACAAATAAGTACGCTAACATGAAATTGAAAATAACAAATTTTATATTATAGACCCTCTGGGTTACAGAAATTTTCATATTTTTGAAAATTAATCAAATATGTCTTAAAAAATGTGATCCAACGAAATATTTTGAAAATATTTTTCTTGCAAATTAACACCTTAAATTATCTACTTTGATAAGAGAAGAAAACTCAATTGTAGTAAATAAAAAATGATTCATACCCCTTTTTAAATGCCGAGTGATTGACATTCTAATGTAGAGTTTACATGAGATATTCAGTTTTTGAAGATTTTTAAATTTTTCAAGAAATCTCGAAAGATTTTAGAAGGTATCTTTTGGTTTTAAAAGACTAAAAAAAATTTTGACGTTTTCAAAGTACTTCGAAATATTCAGACTTATTTCAAATGATTTTAGTAGATTTCAAGAGGTTTTATGAAACTTGAGGATTTCAAGAGATTTTAGATCAATTTAGGAATTAAAAAGAACTTTATGGGATTTCAAGGGATTTAAAAAATGTTTTCAAGTGTTTAAAAAAATGTATAGAGACTGTGGAAAATTGTTTATATTTGAGAACATACTGTAAAACTTTCAAAGACGTCAATGGATTTCGAAGAATTTTTAGGCACATCCAACAGAATTCCGAGGAAATTAAAAATATTTGAAAATCTTTCACACATTTTCTGGGGATTTGGAAGAATCGTTGAAATTTTATGGACTATCAAATGATTTTAAAGTATGTCGCAGGATTTTTATCGATTTTAACCAATTTTAGAAAGCTTTAATGCATTTACAGAAATTTCATCAATTTTTATGAAGTGTTCAATAGATTTTAAAGTACTTTACGGATATTACACAACTTCTGAAGGTTTCAAGTGGTATTTAAAAATATATTGTAGGTTGTCGAAATATTTTTAAAGAATTTAAGGCATTTCACAACATTTCAACCGTTTTTTTTTTAATTTCGAGGGGAGTTCCACAGGATTTCAAGTGATTTATAAATATTTTAAGGAATTTCGGAAGATTTAAAAGTATTTTTAAAAATATTGAAGTTTTGAAAGGTTTCAAATATTTCAATAGTGGCCAACGCATAATACAATATTAATATAATTTCTTATACGAGGTGTGTTCAAAAAGTAAGGTGACTTTTCGATTTTCGTGGGCTACGTACATTCAAGTTTTAAATTTTTGTTTTGTTGTGTTGGTACACTCGTCACGGTCATATGTTCACAGTTTTGACTATATAGCTCGTGTTTTTTTTCTGGCAGAGGCGTAAAAGTTTAGAAGGGTTCGGTGTGCTCGGCGATTTTCTTCTTTCGAAAAAAATGGAGCAAAGAGTTCGGATTAAATTTTGTGTGAAAAATGGAATCCAGTGCTCTAAAACTCTTGAAAAGTTGACAGTTGCATACGGTGAGTCTACTCTGAGTAAGAAAAATGTGTAAAAGTGGTACAAGCTGTTCCAAGAAGGCCGAGAGGATGACGAAGACGAACCTCGCCCAGGACGTCCCAGCACGTCAACAACAGATGAAAACGTTCAAGCAGTGGAAGAAATGGTGTTGAAAAATCGCCGAAGCACCATCAGAGAAGTTGCTGAAGATGTTGGCATATCGGTTGGCTCACGCCATGCTATCTTTTCAGACGTTTTGAGTATGAGACGTGTGTCAGCGAAATTTGTTCCAAAACTGCTTAATTTTGATCAAAAGATCTATCGCATGACCATCGCTCAGGAGATGTTGAATGAAGTCAATAATGATCCTGATTTTCTCAATAAAGGGTTATAATTGGGGATGAATCATGGGTATATGGTAATGACGTCGAAACTAAAGCCCAATCGTCTCAGTGGAAGCATCCTGAGTTCGGTCAAATGTGAAGGTTTTGCTCACTGTCTTCTTTGATTACCGTGGCGTAGTTCATCAGGAATTCTTACCACAAGGTCGTACGGTAAATAAGGAGTATTACTTTCAAGTTATGCCTTGTTTGCGAGAGGCGATACGTAAAAAACGTGCGGAACTTTGGAAAAACAATTCGTGGCTTTTGCATCACTATAATGCACCTGCTCATTCATCGTTGCTTGTGAAAGATTTTTTGACCAAAAACAGCACCACAGTCATACCTCAGCCTCCATATTCACCGGATATGGCCTCCAGTGACTTTTTTCTTTTCCCAAAACTGAAGAAACCCATGAATGGACATCGATTTTCAACGATTAAGGAGATTAAAACTGTATCGCTGAAAGAACTCAAGGCTATACCACAAAATTATTATCAGAAGTGCTTCGATGATTGGAAAAAGCGTTGGCGCAAGTGTACTATATCTGAGGGGGATTACTTTGAAGGGGACAACATAAATATTGAGGAATAAATGAATATTTTTTGAGAAAGCCAGAGTCACCTTATTTTTTGAACGCACCTCGTATATCTTCATGTTTTATTAGTATAAAAACTCACGAGTAAAGAGCCCAAGTAATTAAAATTACGTATTTCTGACCAATTTTAACCTTTCAAGTACTACTTCTCCCCGTACTCTAACCGATATTACCACATACCCTAGGTGACTTTATTCTGTCAACATATTACTTCATCCCTTACCCTCTGCGACTTTAGTCTTTCCCCAGACGTCCTTAGAACTTATCTTCGTCGATTTTACCCCTCAACTTAAATGATATTATTCCGTTCCGTAGAAAAATGTCCCCCTTACCAAACCCGACTTTAGCCCATTCCGAACCTGACTTTACCTCATACCCAACCCGATATTACCTTGTACCTTAGACTACTTAACCCCAAACTCTAGACGAGACATTACCCCGTTCTCCAGCAAAATTTATTCTGTACCCAACCTGACTTTACCCCGTACAAAATTTTCATTTTATCCTCTTTATCTGAGATGACCTTATCCCGTATCTTAATTAAATTTACGCCATACCCAACCCGACTTTACCCGTACCCAATTCCATTTTACCCCGTACCCTAGCCGAATTTACCTCGCACTCTAGCCAACTTTACTGGACACCCTATTCGATTTTACCTAGCACATTAGATGGCTTAACTCCGTACCCTGATCGACTATGTCCCTTACCCGGCCGAATTTACAGCTACCCTTTTAATAAGTAACTATAACTATAACTAGCTAGCTGAGGCCAATTACAGCGTATAAAGCTTAATTGTGGTAATGTAACGCATTAACATGTACCTTCATTTTAACTACAATACTAATTTACAATAATTAATAACTACGATAATAATTTCTCGCTGTATAAAGGACAAAGGCATTCATGATAATCATAATAGACTCTAATCAACTTTACACCGTTCCATCCTAAATATTTTGAATTATCGTTGTCTTTATGAATATCAGACCAAAAATGGATTTACCTACTTATTATAGGGTTCTTCTTATTTCATTTTTTTTCATTATTTGTTTTTTTGATTAAACCTTTTTTGAAATAACCTTTGGAATAGAACACGAGTTTAAAATATTGTAAATATATTTGTTTTTTCCATTTATTTCTAGCCATACGTGGGTCTTATTATTTACATTTAAATTCCCTGTACGTTCTTCTTTGCTCCTGCCTTATCTGAATGAAAATAGATTTTTCTACTGCTTAATTTGGATTCTAACTTCACTCTGTAACTTGGTCTGCAGTAAAAGATTATTTTTTTAGAATTTTTTGGTCAAATAGTCCTCTTAAGTCCTGAAAATTTTTGGAATTATCTTCGTTTTTACGAAAGTTCGGCGTAACATGTATTTAATTACTTATTTTAATTTTTTGATTATTTATTGTTTTTCTTAAAAATTTGTTGAAATGCTTATTGAATGGAACACGAAATGGTTTGAATATATAATTTTATCGCCTTTCTTATGACTGTTCGGACAGAAATGCATTTACCTACTCCTTTCAGGTTTTCCGTCATTGTTTCATGTATTTATTTTAAATATACTTTCTTACAATTCCTTTGGAATAGAACAGAACGAGTCCTGAATATTGTGAATATTTGTTTTTGCTATGTATGAGAGAAAATTCGCGTCTTTTACTACTCGCATTTGAATTCCCTTTATATTCTTCTATGCTTCTGCCTTATCTGATTAAAAACGTATGTATCCACTACACAATATAGATATCAACTTTTCTATATTTTTTTTCTTTTAATAGAAAATCTATTATTATTAAAACTGATTTAGAAATAGTCCTTTTGTGTCCTGAAAATTTTTGTAATTATCTTAATTTTTCGGACTGTCTGGACTAGCATGGATTTCCTCACTGATTCTAGATGTATCGTAATTTTTTCAATGTTTTATAGTTTCTATTACACTTTTCGGAATTTCGGAGTCTTGAATAATGCAGATAGTTGTTCTTTTCATTGTTGTCTGACCATATATGCCTTTTCTTTTTTGACATCATTACTTAGCTTCTCTGTTTTTCTGCCTTGTCTTACCAAAAATGACATTATGCCTAAAATGGGTTTTTAAAGTTTTCAATGTTCCACACTCAAAAAGGGTAGTGCCAAAGTTTAGAATATCGAATCGGTATTAGCGCTAAGTTTTGTGGAAAGGGGATCTTTGGGATAGGGAATGTAGGGGAAATGAGTGTTAGTGAAGGGAGGGGAAGTAGGAAAATTGCGAAGAGGGGAAGGTCCGGAGGGGTTGATGGAAAGTAAGGTTGAATAGTGGAGGGATAGCAGGGAAAGGAAGGAAAGGGAAGTAGAGAAGAAAGACTTAGGGGAAGGGAGGGGCATGAGAAAAAATTGTTGGGGGTAAAAGAAAGAGGAGTAGGTGAGAGAAAGCATGTAAAGGGGAGATTTGAATTACTTAATTAATGTCTTAACATGCTAAAAGACCTCTTTTTCTAAGCGCTTAGCGCATACTTTGAACAATTTTGTTAAAAAAGGGAGTATTTTCATCAATATTTAAATGATATCGGTCACATTCCTTCATATGAAAGGAGGTGTCCTCTATCCTGGTAATAATTTAGGATGCAGTATAAAGTATAAACTAACTAGATTTAAAAAATGAACACCGGGAGGATTTTCAAATTTATGGAGGAAATTTTTTCGGTGAAACTAGATGCAGCCGTTTGACACATCAGATATATAAAAAAAATATTTTCTTTGGATAAATTTCATCTTTCCTCAGATAAACGTGCTGCAGAGGTTTTAACCAATTTGAAAATAAAATTTATTCCTGGGGTTTACTGTGTGTGTAATTCATTATTGTTTACCATTTTTTTCCATGCAGCGCCACCGCAGTGCTATGTTATGAGGTGTAATTTTTGTACTTTTTCAGTGTGATTAACGATTTTAATACACGTAAAATGTGTGACTATCTGAATTCGTTCTTCAACATTACTTGGTCATATATTTCAATTTTTTCTGCAATCAGTTTAAAAGGTAAACTGAAAAATTAGTAAAATTTCTTAGAAATAGAATTTTAAGTTAAAAGTAAAGTATCAGAAAGGAAGGTTCAAATTTTTAAAAAATGTATATATATATATAACTGAATTTAACTGAATATAAACTGTTTTCAGTTAAGTAACATAAATGGCTTATTTTCGCTAAGGTTATGTAGTTGAATATTCGTTATTATTACTCATTTATTAATTATTTAACGATTCTGCTAAAATTTATATTTTCTAGAATTAGTTAAAAGCTTATAATTAGTGAAATTTAAACAAAAAGAAGTTTTGTAATAAAAATAATTTTTAAATGCTTTAAATTACTTGAATTTACAATGGTAATAAGTTTTTAATGCTTTTTACATTCTCATCCGAGAAGGTAATAGATTTCTGTAAAATTTGACCCCCCCCCCCCAGTTTTTGTTGAAGTCCTAAACTGAAGGTCAAGTTCTTTAGCCAGCAATATTGGATGGAAATTCAAAAAGTGGGCACATTTTGAATATTTTTGAGACCATTTTTTAAAAAATGGAGTATTTTTGAAAAATAAAAAATTACTAGAGTTATAGAATTTTCAAAATCCAGAAAAACAAACTAAAATGAACGATTTAAGCCAAACAACGCATGATGCGTAAAAAATTCTGGAAAAGAAAAACGTTGCTTTTCGAAAGCCCTACAAGATTATGATATCAACTTTTTTAATTTGGCCGAAAGGTTGAAAATTCCAAATTTATTGGTACTAAAAATGTTTGAAACCGCATTTTTTCAAGATTTAAAAATTCTATGTACGGTTTTTTATAGTACTCAGAAACTCAAATAAATTGTCCTGATCGTACAAAAAATAATGAGAAATCCAAAAATTCAATTTTTTGGTCAAACTATGCAAGATACGAAAAAAATAAAAAAATCTCAAATTGCGCGCCCTGGAAAGAACTACAAATTAAGAATGAATCACTTTTTGATATAAGCTACTAGAAAAAATGAGACAAAACTTGTTCATCCAATAAAGAGCTATAATTTTTGATAGGAGAGTTAGTTTCTGCTTTACTCGTAAAAAATAACATTCTGAATAAAAATATTAAATTTGTTCGAAAAAACGTCACAAGGTATGAACTTAAATTACCAGACAAAAGTTGTTCGCCTAAAAAGATCTATAAATTTATTATTAATTATTTTTCGATAGGACGAGTAGATTTTCTTTTAATCGTAAAACGTAAGATTAAAAATTAAAAAATTAACTTTTTAAAAAAGCGCAGAAAAGATAAAAGAGGACATGGGCTCCTATATAGGACCCTATATAGGTTCCTGTATTAGATCCTATGCTGGTGCGCAGTAGTTTACAACATTAAAAATAAAAAAATGATAAAAGCAAGGAAATAAGAATTAGTAGGATTCAATTTTTATGCATATTATGAATTGTAATGATATACATTTATTGAGATGATACATGTTTCAGAGCAGCTTAGAATACAATTTAAAGCAAAATAAGAAAAAAATACAAAAATAATCATGATAAATACAATTTGCTTCTGATTTTGCAATTTTTTAATAAGTAATCTCTGACATAGTTGCATAAAAAATGTATTATAATTGATATAAATGTGTTGTGTATAATGTAGAAAAGTTGACAGATTAGACAAATTCGAGTGCGAAGCACGAGATACGTGGTGAGAATGTGTTTGTTAAAGCCAAAAGAGCTTTAACAAAAGAGAGTTCAAAATCATAAAATTACAGTTGTCAGTCCGTTCACCTTTGATTTTAGAAGGTATGTGCCCGAATGCGGAAGAAATGCAAAGACTAAGCCCGGAGTGCAATTGCCTTTAGCCTCGTGTCGTAGGTGCGCTCAAACTCTCAAGCTAAGCTTTTTTAATGAAAGAGAATTCACAATCACAAAAATACAGTGGTGGATGTTTTGAGTCTTAATTTTAAAATTTTTGCGCAAGAATGTGCGAAAATATAAAGATCGAGTGCGAGGCGTGAGAACCAACAGTCGCGTGCCCTAGGCGCGCTTAGTCTTGCGAGCCGCGCGCGTAGCGTGCGATGAAAATGTGCCCGCAACGCGGGCACATTTTTTCTTTTGAAAGGATTGAATAACTAAGGCCGACAAAATTTGACAAAGGTCCGGAACCAGAGACCAGACCTAGTATACCCGAAGGTTTTTGCTGCGCTGAATCCGAATCCGACCTCAGAAAAATTCCATCACCCTCAGTTTTCGAGATATTGTAACCTAAATGTGCAAAAAACACCGCTTTTTGCTATATTTGAGGTTACATAGCATCTTGAATAATTTTTTTTTCAAAAACGGGCGAAAGCACCCTTGCCCTCTGAAATCCATTTTTCAGATTCAAGATAGCTTTTTTTCATCGATATATCATTGATTGAAGTTAAGTATTTTCGCAGTTTCGTAACAAC
>NC_046660.1:65477781-65479233 GCF_010883055.1 Belonocnema kinseyi
CCTGCAGATCGAAAGTACAAGGTCACTCATGTATTTTACATGGACGATCTTAAGATCTATGCTAAAAACAGAAAGCAACTGCATCTAGCTCTGGGGATTGTCAAACGATATACTAAGGAAATTGGAATGGAATTTGGGTTAGAAAATTGCGCCAAGGTTTATTTGGAGCGAGGAAAACTTAATGGCATCCCTGAAGATCCTGAGCTCGTTGATAGAAGCGACATACGACACCTTTGCGCTGGAGAGACTTATACATACCTGGGCGTGCCACAGAGTTGCATTCAGGATGTGACATCTACACAGGATACTCTCTGAAGCAGATACAAACGTCTCATCCGACAGATTTGGTCTTCCGAACTGTCGGCGAGGAACAAAGTATCTGTAACGAACATGCTTGCCGTCCCGGTACTACTCTATTCATTTAGAGTAGTTCCATGGACGAAGCACGAGCTAAGATCTCTTGATATCGGGACAAGAAAGGTTATGCATATGAAAAAAGCATGCATCTTAAGTCTTCCGTTCCGCGACTGTATATCTCACGCCGTCAAGGGGGTCGCGGAAGATTGAGTCTTGAATGTCTTCACAACAGGATTATTCTGGGTACAGCACATAGAGTTGCAAATGGAAGAGACCCTCTTCTTAAAATGGTCAGGAATCACGAAGAAGTGGGCAAAGGAGCATTTCTGTACAAAGCAGCGGAGGAGGCTGCTGAAACACTCGGACTTGACTTCAATATTAGGGGTGAGCAAAATGCAACAAATCTTATCTATCTCGAGTACTCACTCCTGAAAGCCCGGATTAAGAAATCACAAGAGAAAAACTTTCGTGAACAGCTCCTCGATAGGAGGATGCACGGTATCTTCCACAGAAATGTGAAGGATCACTCAATGTCTTGTGAGCTTACGTTTGCTTTCCTTAAATCGCCCGGATTGAAGTCTGGTACGGAGGTTTTCATCTTTACATGCCAAGATGGTGTCATTTCCACCTTAACATACCGTCGCCACATTTTGAGCCAAGACATTCCCGATGATAGCTGCAGGGTGTGCCATGCACACCCCGAGCATTTAGCTCACATACTATCTAGTTGTCCAACTCACGCGGGAACGACCTACATTCAAAGACACAATGCGGCACTAAAATGCTTTATTACCATCTCTGTCACTCCTACGGCATTCACCTTAATATCGCTCCTCTAAGGGCTCCTAGGGAAATTGAGTCAATTGTCGAGAATGGGAAGTGCCGCATATACTGGAACTTTATATTCTCGACAATTGTTTCTGTTGCTCACTCGAGGCCTGACATGGTTCGTTTTGACTTCGAGAAGCGAACCATGTTCGTTATCGAATTTTTGGCACCAGCTGACAAAAACATCATAGCCAAGGAGAATAAAAAGAAAGAGAGGTATCGAGACCTTATAAGGGAGTTGCAACGATTGTACCCGGAATATTCTGT
>NC_046660.1:65479333-65480886 GCF_010883055.1 Belonocnema kinseyi
TAGCTGTGAATATCTTATAAAGCGTGTTCAGACAAGTTATTGGTCTGTAGTTCTTCGGGTCAGCTAAGTTGCCTATTTTCGGCAGGAGTATTGTGCGCCCTTTCACCAACACTCTGGAATCGGCTCTTCCGACTTCAAATATGAAGTGAAAATACGAGCCAAATGCTGACGGGTTGAAGAAAACTTCTTCCACCAGAAGGTTTTGATACAATCTGGTCCTTGCGGAATAGTTCTTCATCCCTCTTAATACTTTTTTCACCTCCTCGGTAGTGATGGGTGGGCATTCTGTATCAGGTGTTATGAGGGCAACGCATAACTCCTTGAAGCTCTTTATATTTTCTGAATCTTCGTCCAGTCTATGCTGAACTTCGTAGACTTCTCTCCAAAATACTTCGACGTCCTCTGGTTTGGGTGGTGTTCGACAGTAACTGAAGAGTCTTAGAAGAGTCGAGATGGGTCATAGAGAAACTGTTGATTTTCTTTGACCCACCTCTCCCTCCGCTCTAGACTTCTCTTAGCGTCAGATAGTATACGTATTCTCTCAACAATATGCTGCCTGATGGTCAGCAGCTTTGACTTGTTAAGTGTGTGATAACGGGTCCGGAGTTCGCACGCGAACTTTCGAACCTTGGCGGTAAAATTCCTGCCAGATGTGATGTAGTCAATCACACATTGAATGCGGGACGCGTACTGTCTTGCCCAGCCTACCTTTATGGCAAGTTGATGCATTCGTCTTTTGGTCTTGTGATCAGCCGTTGGTTGTGTTTTACGGTACGCATCGGCCAAAGCTCTCTCTGCATTATACACACAATAATTGATAGCCCAGAGGTCGGATTCACCGGAACAATGTCCACGAAGCTCGTTATCCATTTCAGCCGGATCTTTAGGCTTGAGAGAAACCTTGGTGTTGATGTTTCTCCGGGTCGTAAAGCATCGCTCTTCATGTTGGATGCCTGCCCGCGGTTGGTCTTAGTGTCGCCTCTCTTTCTTTGTTGCCGGCTTGTTCTAGCTGTGGTAGAGTAGGCGTTCCGCTTACATAGCCCCTTTTACGGAGTAGTTCAGCATGGTTTCGCAGACGTTGCTGCGAAAAGTGCGATAGCTCCGGGTGTTTCTCGCACCACAGAGCATGAAGCCCTGCCATGTAACCCCGTTCACGGGCCATACTCGCATCGTAGCACTCTAGCAAGTCGTGATTCAGTTGCTCCGTCCACCCAAAGGTCGCGAGGTCCCGCCGATCCATCGCATTGAATCCATTTTCATTGGCTCTCCCAGCTCTAGATTGGTCGGCATTGTTGGCCGACCCATTCTCGGGAGCCCTGCGCGTTCTGTTGTTTTGAACCGCACTTACTACAACTATGTCTGGTGTTCTCATTGTTGTTCCCACGAGAAGCTAGGGAAAGGACAATTGTCCGCGAGTGCCTATTTATTTTTGTAACCATATTCAGCAGTAACCCTTGGTACAGGGACCCGCTATCCGCAACCCGAGGACGCGTTCGGTGGCTTTGTCATAGGTCCTTCGGTTTGATTCTGGAGGAATCAAAACCGAAAAATAT
>NC_046660.1:65480986-65498119 GCF_010883055.1 Belonocnema kinseyi
TTTCCCTTTTAAATATTGTAAAAGGTTATTCATAATTAAAATTTTCAGAAATTAAATTTCAAGTTTATAAAAATATATAAAATGAAAATTATTTGCATTTATTCATGAAAATAATTGTTTAATGCTTTTTATTTTGTTGACTGATTGATTACTAAATGATTTTTTACAATATTAAATTACGTAAAGATTGAATTTGAATTTTTCTCGATTAAGTGACATAAATAGATTATTTACTTTAAGGTTATGTTATTGAATCTTTAATATGGTTTGTATAATGAAAGTTTATTTATATGAATGATTAGAATTTTCCAAAAAATATAAAATAGACTTTATTTATTAATTTAGAGCTAAATATTTTGTTCACAATATTAAATTACATAAAGATTGAGCTTTAATTTTGTTATATTGAGTAATACACATTTATTATTTGACTTTAAGGGAATGTTTTTGAATATTGGCTATAATTTGTATGATGAAAATTTATATTTCAAATGACTCTAAACCAATTATGTCATGTTTTTAGGTTTGTGTGGTGTTGTGGAATGAATGTATATGAGTTAAATTTTTAAAAAGATATTTCAACTTTTTATGGAATTAGCTTAAAAGGTTATGAATAATTATAATTTTTATAAAAATATAAAATAGAATTTATTTTAATGTTTTAGTAAAAATAACTTTGTATTGATTTTTATGCTGTAAACTGATTAATTAATTACCAACTGATTCATTTTGTTTACAATATTAAACTTCATAAATGATTGAATTTTTTTTCTGTTGTCAGGGAACATGAATTAAATATTTATATAAAAGATATGTTTCGGAATATTGGCTATCATCTAAGCAATCAAAGTTCATTTATGTTTTATACCTGCCGTGTGGAAATAACCCCATTTGGCCCTATTACAAGTTGGGCAATAATCGGGGGCTAGTGTGGTTATTAATTTTGCAAAGTACTCAGTCGGGGACTAATCGGGGACTAGTTGGGCTTTTTGTTGTCAAAATTTCAATCGGGGCCTGGTCGGTGGTTGGTCAAGGGCTAGTCGGGCCTTTTTGTTCACTAATTTCCGTGCGGGTAATCTTCAGGCTCTGGTCGGGAGCTAGTGGGGCTCTGGTCAGGTTATTCTTATGTTTGAGTTTTCAACGAGGTTTTATCAAATAAGGTAATATCTAAAAAAGCGTAATGATTTTTTTATTCTAAAACACTAAAAATATATTTAACAATAATTTTACACCGTTTTTTGGACAGAAGATTTATTAATGTTAAATTCATCTTAAATATACTTAATAAATAATTATTAAGTTAATAATTTTGTACGAAAATCAACTTTTTATAAAAACAACGATCAAAATCTTTAAAAAGACGTAATCTTATTTTTTTGTAGTGTTTTTTAGAAAATGGCGAATTTCTAGGAACATTTATAAATAGCTTTGTATGGAATTTGGAGAAAATCCATATTGGAAAAAATACATATAGACTAGGTGAAAAATCTTCCGAAAGTCATAAGACTCTACCACCTTTCGCTACCACCTTCATTTGAGTCTTGCGGTTTTGGACTGGTAGCTTTAAAGAAAATTCGCAAGGGCTCGACGTGCCGCCTCTCGCGCAAAAGAAATGACGCGTCGAGTGTTTAAGACAGCAGTGCACACGTAACAAAGTATAATTACATGGAGAAGAGACTATTGTGATCAACATGGCGGTTCCTTCAGAGCAAAGCTCTTCCATTGCTGCCTTCCAACTGAATTTTTTTTTTTTTAAATTAATATTCCACAAGTTTTGGGGAATTTTAGTTACATAAATTTATGTTATTTTAAGCGTAGGATATGTTCCCCATTAAATCTTGGGTAAATTTTAGAACTTTTAAATATTTCAAAAAAGTTTATGGAGATTTCCGTAAATAATTCGTATTTTGACAAACTTTTAGGGGATGTTCCACAAAATTTGGGGAGTTTGGTTAGTATTCCACGCGAATGTATTATCATATGACCCCCACTAGTACCGCATCAGGCCCCGACTAGGATAAGTCGAGTCACATTACTAGCCCCTGACTAATATACCGTGACGATACTGGTCGGGGGCTAGTCAAATGACCCGACTAGCGCCCGACTTTAAGTGGGGCCGAATGGTCGGGAACCAGACTAGTTCCCCATTTGAATTTCTACACGGGCTCTCTACTACAATTGAGCATTTTGGCATGACGTCATGGTCACGAAAGTTTAGATAGAAATGTCAAAAAGGTTAGCATAGATGATACATATTTACATGAAAATTCATACGACTTTTTGGAAAAAATATGATAAACGTACAAGTAAGTAATTAATGTAAGAATAATAATATTTTTAAAATGTAAAATGTATTTTTTTAGTCATGTTCCATTTTTTGTCAATTGACGACCTTTCAAAAAAAGAAAATAAATTATCAGCAACGTTTTGACACTCATACAGCACTCTTATAAAAAAATAGAAATATAAAAAAACACAAAATATTCGAGCATATCTTTTTGATTCTCAGTTGTCAGTAAGAGAGTATCGTGGTTTTATTTCTGTTCCTGCCTGCTTGAATATTATATATTTTTTCCTGGATAAAGGTGCTATATGAGTGCTGAAAAGTTGGTGACTATTTTTTACATATGTATTTTTATTGTGATTTGATAATAATAAAAGCAAAATAATGAAAGAAATAAAAAAGGGAAGGAAGGGAATATCGTTCGTTGTCTTTTCATTTTTCTTTCCTCATTTTTATTTTTGTCTCAAAAAATATAGTTTTTATAGTATCGGATCAAATCATCAACTTAAAAATTATAGATAATAATGTCTTAATTATTAGCGATGCTTTTGATGCGATGATTTACAGAAATGGCCGTGAAATCAGTATTTAAATTCAATTTTTTAAATTATATGAACATAAGTTTTAATTATCCAGCAATCTATTTCGACAATGTATTTAAAATTCAAGAAATTAAAATAAGATTAAAATCAAATATACAATCTTATTTAACGTCCAAGAATCAATTAGGGTGATGTATGAGAAACGTTATGATTATTTTTTACAAGTGTTTTTTTATTGTGGTTTAATAATAGTAATTATATAGTAAAAAAGAAGGAAGAAATAAAAAAAAGGGAGAAGGAAGGGGATTTGGTTGGTTGCCTTCTCATTTTTCTTTTTTTTTTATTTTTGTGCCAGAAAAGAATTTTTTCTTTTTTTTCTAGGACTTTTTTTTGATTTTCTCAGATTGCAATAGGAAAATTTAGTGGCGCTTGTCCAAATTTGTTCGTTAGAATCTTGGTTTTATTTCCAGGTATTGTGCACATTAAATGTAAATTCTACGTTACATGGAATCACTGAATACACTCTTTCAAAATCTATTTCAGCAGAAATTTCAATGGTACAAAAATGTTACAAATAAATAATTATTCAAAAATTGGGTTAGCGATGAAAATGAACACAAAAGTTTGCGTGCGCACATGGTAGTCTAGTATTTAATAAAGCGAGTAGAGGTCAGGTTGAAAAAAGAGGTTAGCATCGATCAGGGAGAGAGAGTATAGGGTTGGCCGGAAAAAGCTCTACTTAGCATAGAAAGCTCATTTCAGCAGGAAGCCCGCGTTTCGCGGGACCGAAATTTTGCTAATGCGCTCGGCGAGCTTGGTACTAGTTCGCTTCCTGGTTTCTGCCTCAAGTAACATGGGCTTCGAAGTGGAACGAGGCGACGCGACGCCACGCCGCGGCTCACGTTACCCGAACCCTCTTCCCCATCCCCAAAAGCCATCACCACCCTGGTGTTCCTGGCGACAAAACCATGTGGCTTTGCTGAGGGTGTGTTATTAAAATGTTGAATCCCACCATCTCGCGTCACGAAATCAATTTTCCCTTTTGCCTTCTATCCTTCCTTGGATTCATACCATATTACTAAGGACGTAATTTAGATTTCCGCAGCTCGATTTCTTGCGTCTGCTTACCGTGGGATTAAACCTCTCTCGAGTTCCCATCTTCGAGGATTTGTCAATGGTGGAAAAGACTGGGAAAGAGCAGATGTGAATTTCTTCAGAGGCCTTCAAAAAAGATTGGATTCATCAGACCCAAATGAAAAAGAAATTTTAAAAGTACGTTTTGAATAGTTTTAACGTACACTGAAAGCCCTTTTGTTAGAATTCATGAAATAAATGAATTAGACTTTAGTATAATACCGTTCCAAAATAGGGAAAATCGGGGTTTTATCATATTTATTCGTATTTCAGTACAGAAGTTTAACATTATCATACGAGTATTTAAAACACGAAGACGACAAAGTGGTATTTTAAATACGAAATATTATGAACCTCTATTTCAAGAATTAACACTATGATAAAATGATATTCTTTTTACTGAATTTTCGAAAAATAATTTTAATAAAAAGAATAGTAAATATCATAATCTCGAAAACGTATTTTAGTAATTGACATTGTCAACATGAAGTTGACAGAAATCTGAGACGCATAGTAAACTATGAAATCATTATCCTGCATTTTTCATATAGTTTCGTTTGAGAATGCTCCTCGATTGTTTCCGCCACTTTCCGATCGAGCCGAAAGGTTATGGTTTATTGTACTGAGTTGCTGAGATATCAAATTAGAGAACATTATTCATACAAGAATATTTCAGTTCCGTTAAAAAAATATATTTGATAAAAAATCGATTTAATAATTGAAAATCATAATGCCCTGAGCTTTAAGTGACGCCGCTTTGCCGAGATTTTTGCCAAATATTCCATAATGTATGTTGGCCGTGGGTTTTAGTTCTTAGGGAATCTCGCCGCAGCCGTTCTGATTTTTCATAGCGATCAAGCGTGCGAATTATGTATGCAGTGAATAAATTAAGTATATAATAATAAAAATAATAATTGTACGCGTGTTTATGTATTTAGCTGTATTTAATTTTTTATTTAGTTCCTCCTCCTGAAGGCTAAATCTTTGGCTGGCGTAAGTTATTTTTCATATAGTCGTTTAAATTTCTCATATGCTTTGTATGGCAACTTCAAATGATGTTTTCGCTCTTTACAATAAATGTATCACTATCGTTTTAGCCACGAAGGAATAATAAGGAGACCTAACTCCGTTCCCCCACTTGGCAATAGAAACATTACCGTAAGTGATACGCACATTACAGGAAGATCTTAGATTTGAGTGCGCAGGTGTGCAGTTGTCCTTTTTGTATACATGGAAAAGTGTGCGAGTGAGAAAGTTTGTCAAGTTGACGTAAGTTGAGAGGTTCTGTTTGTTGGTTTTGATGCAAGTGTCAGAAATGTGTTCTAAGGCATGAGGTGTCAAGTTCCGGGTCGTGGACGAAGTTACACGCCGAAGAAGGAAAATACACTTCGTTTTTTAAAGCCTTCACTGTAAGTACAATAAACGTCTAATATATTTTATTGTTTTACCTGTCATTGAGCCTTGAGAATTTTTAGCCTATTTATCATATTACAAATTTAAAAGGCACTTACCTATACGTTTCCTTCTCAAAATCTGTTCAAACATTTTTCAAACAAGCACCGAAAATACTGTTTATATATTTATTTTGTGTATCTTTCGTATGAATATCAACAAAAGAACACAACCTCTAACTTACGTCAATATGACAAACTTTCTCACTCGCACACTTTTCCATGAATAGGAAGAGGACAACTGCGCACCTGCGCACTCAAATCTAAGATCTTCCTGTGATGTGCGTATCACTTACAGTAATGTTTCTATTGCCAGTTTCAGATGGCTTCCCACTGGCAGTTGGGTCTCCTTATTATTCCTTAGTGGTTTTATCTTCGCTTGTTAACTTTAATTTGTTCAAACACAAATATTATTCTAACAAAAAGTATCTCAGTGTATATCCGTGAAAATCAAAAAGTTGGAATTATTCGAATTTGAATTGAATGAAAAAAGTGTTTCAGATCAAAATAGAACAACTTTATCAGTTTACAATAATCACAATATGTTCAAAAATAATGATTCACGAGACTGATAAGCAAGCTATTTTACTAATATAATTTTATGTATTTAACTACAGTCTTTTCATATGCACCATTTATTGAAAAACAATTTAAAACATTCTTATAAATAATATTTTATATGAGAATATTCAATTTAGAATGATTCCAACTATCGTTTAAAAACTCAAAATAGTGTCATAGCAAAAGCTTATGCTCACCCTAAAGTTCACAAACCTAATTTAAGTTGGAGACTAATTGTTTCTTCTATCGGTTCTCCCATTTACAATTTTTCAAATAATATTTCAAATACTCGAAACCCAGTTTCTATTAACACTGGTTCGTTTTTCAAAAATAATTGGGAACTTGAGGATTCTTTAAAAAATATTAATGTAACTAAAACTCATTCAATAGTCTTTTTTAGATTTTGTGTCTATTTGACAGCAACCCACTAGATCTTTTTTTAGATTGCATTTAAGAAAAACTTAATTTAAATCATAGTTGATCAAAAATAACAAAAAATGAAATTGAAATAGCTACCAGAACGATCTTCAATGGTACTGTTTTCTCCTTTAACAATAAATTTTATAAACAAATTTCGGGTTGCCCTACGTGTTCTCGTTTATATCCAGTTGTTTCTGATTTGGGTTTACAAGATATTGAAAAAAGAATTCTGCAATTATTAAATTTCACGCCTATTTCATACAAACGTTATGAAATTTTAGCCATTTAACCTTCTTGGTCTGGTACATAATTAAACTATAATTCACGCAATTTATTTGCTAACAAAATTGGTTTAATAAAAGTTTTAGTGGATAGATGTGTTAAATTAAGAGATATCCACTTCAGATAAGAAAAGTTAAATCAATTAAAAACTGCATTAGTACATAATGACCATCCACTTGAGTTGTTTAACGACATTATTACAGAATGCATTTATGAGATTTATAATAAACGTAATAAATCTAAGTAAAAAAATGCAGTGCTACTTACAATAGATTTAATTAAAATGACCCCTTACCTTACGTTCAGGGTCTATCTGAATGATTAAGGAATTCACTTAAAAAATTTAACATTAATCTTTATTTGAAAGTCACAAATACTTTAGGTAATTATTTGTTAAAAAGGAAAGACAGTGTTTCTATTGGAAATTTGTTTGGCGTTATTTCTCTAATTAAATGCAAGTGTTGTGATAAAACTTATATAGGTGAAACTGGCCGGAGATTAAAAACCAGAATTGATGAACACGAAAAAGATTGTGAAGTTGAACATTTTAGCACAAGTTTGTCACAACATTCTTGAAATTTCAATAATTATTTTTATTTTTATTTCAAAAATAATAAAATACTAGTTACGCAAAAAGCACGTATCCACGAAAACCCGTTTATTGTTTGCCATTGTTCATTACGTACACTGCCTTCATGTATTTCTAAACTGTACATTCTGTTGATCCTTCCTGACAGAAAATAAAGCTTCCTTTCTTATTTAAAAAATGTAGTCCTTGGATGAATAACGTCTCTCTATTTTTTTAAGACTGCATAATAACCATTTTTATCGTTTTTGAAATTGACCCACGAGAAAAAAAAATTTTCGACCAAAAAAATTTCCAAATGACATCGTTTCTTATTTGGATTGAATTAATTGAATTAATTCAAAATTCGAAAACTCAGGTAAAAAATAAATATTAATCCACGAAATTATTTATCATGATCGTTCTCTTTAATGTTACAAATTAAAAAATATAATTATTTAGGTTAAAAATTTTGAATAGGTACGCATTGTACCGAAATGTCATGGATTGAGAAAGGAGTGTTTAATAATATATATTCTGAGTTCAAAAAAAATTTTTTTGTCTCAATTTTATTCTTATTTATGCGCACCGTAAGACATAAAGAAAAATGTGTGATTTAAAATTTATAAGTATTGTCAGACGAAGAAAGGATTCATTTAGTTTCAAATTATTATAAAATCATTTATGGTATTTTATAATTCAAAATGCAAAATAGATCTACTTCTCAAGGATCTATGTTTGCTTTAAAATTTATATTCTGCTGCTAAAATTCAGCTATTTGTTTGAAAATTTCTGTATTTTATTAAAGCTTTGTCTCCCGTCATAGATTAATAATCTTCTTCGTGTCTAATACACCTTTTGGACGAAAAATGATTTTTTTTTAAATTCGAAAACCAATGTTTAACTAAAAATTTAACTATTCTATTGTTGTAAAGTTTTTATATATATATTTAATTTTCTCAGTTGAAAATTCATCATTATGCTTGAAAATTTAAATATATTGTTGAAAGTTTGTCTTTTTTCGGTAGAAAATTCATCTTTTGGGATGAAATTTTAGTTTCAGTTTTGGTTTTTTTGAATAATATTGAATAAAATGAAAATAAATTTCCTTAAGGAGAGAGACCTAAAATTATTCCACTTGAGTCGCAAAATGATATAGAAAGAAAAATTCGAGCAAAGACAAACAGGGTGAAGTGAGGAGCGACAGAAAGATAGAGTAAAATCACATTTCACGCAGGACCTTCTCACCTCTTCGTCTTGGCGAAAAGTTAGAAACGAAGAGGAAGGGAATCCTGGCAGGAGGTATACTTTCTGAATTCCGACTGTTGATTTACAATGTTTGGTCTCGAATATTAATTTAAACTTCCCGAGCGTGCAGGTCTGCACGACCAAGCTTCGAAACCGACGAAAGTTTAAGCGCACTTTTGCATAATTGAACATTCTTTCCGAGCCGCGTGGTTCGAATTGGACTGGGTTGAACTTTAACCTTCCCAGAAAAATGGAGGTGACAGTGCGTGGCTTGGAAATGCAGATCATTTTTCGGGAAAAGCGATTTCTATATTGGCACGAGAATATTATAAATGAACTCATTTTAAATCAAGCAGGTTCTGTACTTGAAGTCACAGAAATCTTTGCTTTCCTTTTCAAAAAATACGCACATTTTTTCATTAAACCTTTATAACTTTTGACCCCTAATAAAATATTTATCGCTTTCTTTCTGATTTTGATAGAATATTTTTAGATATTAAAAGTCGAGTTTCTCAAAAAACCCACGCTTATATTTTTTCGAATTTTTTTTATGAATTCGCATTTGCAATCAATTAAATTGTCTCATTTTTCTCGCCAACTACAGATACGAAAAAATTTTAATATAAAATTTGAACGTCTAAAAAAGTTTTATAAAAAATATCTCACTTTTTGCAATGTCTTGTATCATTTACGAAAAATTAAAAATATATATTCACAGGACAAAAATTCTTCCGCAGCAAAAAATGGTTTAGCCCATATTGAGCTGATATGATGTTTTTCGTATATTAGCAGATACAATTGGAAAATAATAGAAAAAATAAAAAAGTGGATTTTTTCAGAAAATATTAATTTCATGTTTTTAGAATTTGTAGAGAAAATCGAAAATTTTTCTGAAAACCCCTATCTTTAATTCTTTTAATCCATATTTTTTGTACAATTTCTGCTTCGATAAGGAAGATATCGTATCAGCTTTTCGAGACATAAACCATTTTTGAGACCCGGCGAATTTTTCTTAGGTTTTCTGAGAAAAATCGTCTTCTAATTTTTTCAGAGATACCAACGCTATTTTGTTAAGTTTCTGCCTGATTTCGAAAAATGCAGTAAACGCTATGAGAATCAGATAGGAAATGATAAATATCTTAATTTGGTAAAAAGTTATAGAGTTTTAAATAAAAAATCTGGGTATTTTTTAAGAAAAAATTACAATACACAAATGCGCATAACTTCGGTGATGCGAATCTTATTCAGATTAAAAAAATTTGAAATGGCTAATAAAAGTTTGTGTAGCTACTGTTCACAATGCTTACATATTATGTTTAAAAAAATCAGTATCCTAGAATTTGTTTTGTCTCTGATTACCAATCTCATGTTAGATTTTTAAAACTTTTAATCTAGAAATGACAATTGAAACTTATTATCTAATTTTGAAATGAAAGAGAATTATAGGTTCCATGATTTGTATCTAAATTTCATTCAAAAATGAATCAAGTTTCTTCTAAAAGTGTAAAAAATTTTTTCTTTCTTGTGGAATGTTTTCAAGATAAAAATTAAATAAAGATACCTATCGACGATATCAATATGAATAAGAGACCTGTGACTTAATTTCATGCTAATTTCTTCAGATTGAGTAATAATTGTATTAGGTTTAAATTTAAAATATTTAAATTCAAAATGATGGAATAAAATTCTTTAAACGCATTTATAAACTTTCAATCTTTTAGCCTGCTGTGACTGAAGATTCGTAATCATCCACCCAAAAAAATCCAGGGACTAATTTTTAGAAGCATGTATGCATTTTCCAAGTGTTTCATCCACCACGTTGGATCAGTTATTTTTAATTTTCAAAATATGACTCAAGATTTATAAGCATCGACTCAAAAATTTTCCATATACAAACTTTATAAGCATTAATAATTCTTCCAAAATTTATAAAAAATTTTAATCATTTGAGCAGCTATATTGGATTAGCCACTTAGAATTGTTAAAACTTGCTTATACTGCTGAAGCCATTTTTAATTTTGGAATTGCGAGAGCAGATTCGCATTCAGTGATACCTAAACCTTTGGTGTGCCAAGTTTGATTATTTTTAATGTTAATTTGAAGCGGTTATAGGCTATAGTCGGGGATGTGTGGAGAAGTGATCGCCGGAAAAAGGTGGAAGAGAAAATAAGAGGTATTAGAGAAGTGAGATTAAGTATGGGAGAAGAATTAGGGCAAGGGATGTAAGGACAGGAAAAGCAGTTGAAGTAAGGAGAAACGAGCATAGATAAAGTAGGGGAAGTGTGAAGTGTTGAGTGCCGGGAAAGGAGGGAAAGTAAGAGGATGGGCAGTGGGATATGTAAGAGTGACTACGGAACGATAAGTAAGAAAATGCAAGAAGTCGGAAAGAAGGGAAGCGACGGTGGCAAAAATAGCAGAAGTATGGTTAGGTGAACGAAGGGAAAAGGAGGAAGTGAGAAGAAGCGAGAAGAATAAAAGTAGGGAAAGTGGGAAGAGGTGTTGGCCAGAGAAATACGAAAGGGAGTGTGGGGAGAAAAAGTAGGTAAGGAGAAGAATGGGAAGCGAAGTGAGGGAAGATGAAGCAGGGGAAGTGAAGAAAAACGAGGGCGGGGAAAGTATGGACAGAGTATATTGTTAAAAGGCCGGGGAATGTTGGAGAAGTGAGGGAAGAGACCATAGGGAAGTAAGGGTGGCTCAGGAAGATTAAGTAGGGGAGGGGTAGAATAGGAAGTAAAGGGAGGTGAGGGGAGGGAACGTAGGGGAAGTGTTGGGAGGTGAAGGCCACGGTAGTTGCTAAAGAGTTGGTGGGGAGGGAAAGTACGGGAGAAGAAGTAGGGGTGGAGAATAAAAGAAGGGAAATGAGGGGAAGTGAAGCAAGGAAAGTTAGATGAAATGCAGTAGAAAAGTCAGGGCGACTAGTGGAGGATGAGTAGGGGAAGGAAATCTGAGGAAGTGAATAGAAGCGAGAGGTGGGAAAGTATGGGGAAGGGTCGAGTGGTGATGGCCGGAGAAGTGGGGAAGGGAAGTGAGGGTATGCACGTATGGAATGGGGTATGAAGAAGGTAAGTAAAGAAAGTAAGAGGAGGTAAATAATTGGACGGGATGGAAAGTGCGAGGAAGGATGTTGATTAAGTGAGAAAAAATTGAGAAAAAATATGAGAAAGTGGGATTTTAACGACCAAATTAACGTCTTAACCTTTAGAGGACGGGAAAATTTCGGTTCAAATCGAGTTTTCATTTGACCAAAAATTTATGCATAATTTCAACAGAAAACTCTTTTCTAGTCTCCGACCTGACAGGTGGTCGATATATCGACCACCCCCGTCCGCAATGTAAAGGCAAATATAAAAAAAAAAAACTTTTTACGATATTTCAGCGTTATAGTTTGGTATACCTATATTTTTTGATGCCCTGAGTACGAAAAAAATAGTGAAAGAAATCCTGAAGGCACCCTTGACCTTGAAAATCACCAGCTCATGGTAATTTTTTATATCTTAGCGTTATATCTTAGCGTTATGGTTGGAATACCCATGTTTTTCAAGACATTTTGTGATGAAGAGTTCATGGATATGATATGTGCGCTAACGAATATTCTCGTACTGATCGCATCTAGATAAATGTATAAACCGCGTTTTTAGTCCAAAAAAAAATTTTTTTTACCTTGAAAGGACGATTATCAAGGTCAAAAAGTCTCCAGGATGTTTCTCACTATTTTCCCTTTACTCAACGCAAAAAATTTTGCTTGAAAACATCAAATAGTTAGTGTGCATTGGGTGCTCGATATTTCGATCACCCGCGTCCTCTAAAAGTTAATAGGCTACGAAGCCTTTTTATGTAGGCGCGCTTCGCATAATTTAACTAATTTCTTATCTTCAAGAAAGGCACACGGTATGGTAGGGTAAAAGCGGATAATGCAGTGGGCATAAAATATCAATCAATATAATAAAAATTTAAAATTGATAGTGGAATAGCAAAATGAGTAACGCGTAGATCAATACATAAGATTTACTTTATTTATAAAAAAAATAGAATATACATCAATTTAAATATATAATCATCAATGTAATTTATAGAGTGAAATTTATTAAGAATCTTTGAAGATCATGTTCATTTATTAAATGAAAAGAATTTCCGAATTTTCCTTTGAACACAAATAAATTGAGTCGTACCTTTTCTCAGCGAGTAGGATTTTCGGGACAAGAAGAAGGGGAAATCAACCTTGAAGCTGGTCTCGGAATTTTCTTTAAGTTTGATTATTGCTCAGTGATTCGCTATGAGAAACGGAAGCGAATAGAGCTAAACGGAAAAAGAAAACGGGGATGCCTCTCATGGTCGAGGCTTGAAATCGGTAAAAGGAATGCGCAGTCGACTGAAATGGGTTCCTCATTCCGGGGAGCACGAGAAGGATAAAATAATGCAGAAAGTGCTTTAAAAAAGTTTCGTTTAAAACTTTCAAGATTTAAAAACACGCTAGGATTTTAGCTCTTATAAGATTTATCTCGATTGTTTAGATTCTCACCGATTCCAACAATATTTTTTGTTTACTAATTGATTCCTTTTCTAGCTCGGGTTCATGCCACTATTGACACTTTTTGTCACTTTCTTCACGATTCAACCATTTTTCTACTATTCTAAAACAAATTACGCTGATAATTCTATTTTTTCCACTTCCTTCCTAATACAACTATAAAAACTATAATGTACCCTAAAACTAGGTTTTAGGGTACAATTCCAAAAGATTTCAAAGAATTTCAGATAATATTAAATATTGTAATGGAATTCAAGAAGCTTTATTACCTTTATGAGGTTTTGTTAGATTTTTAAGATTGTATCTTTTTTTAAGAAATCTCTAAAGATGTTACAGATTTAAACCGATTTAAGGGACTTTGTCAATTTCAAAGGATTTTTAAGGATTTTCAAGTGTTTCCGCTGAAGAGATGCTTTGAGTGATAGTTTTTAAAGAATTTCGTAAAATTCCATAGAACTGAAGGTATTTTAGAAAGATATCCAAGATATCAATGATACTTAACAGATTTCAAGGGATTTCAACCGATTTCTCAGATTTTGGGGATTCGAGAGATTTTAAGGGGATTGACAATGATTGACCAATTTTCCAGAAATTTTAGAGAATTTTAACTGATGTTATTTTCTATTTAATTTTCCTATTTCTTTCGTTTAAATTTATTTTTAAGACACTATACGCATCAATAAATTAAAAGGAATTATTCTTCTTTTATTTGTGCCTTAAATTAATGATACACAATCCTGTTATAAAAAACAAGAATCCAAGGACCAAATTTGGACCACAACGAATAAACAAAAACCAAAAAAACCCTATTGTAATTTGAAAAAACCCCAAAAAACAAAAAAAAAAACAAAAAAAATAAAAGAAAAAAAAAATTTCGGAAAAAAATAAAAAAGAGGAAAGAAAAATGGGAAGGCAGCCAACCACATCCCCTTCTTTCTCTTTTTCTTTCTTTCGTCTTTTTTATTTTGATGACCATCAAATTACAATAAAATCGTCGTTGGATTCTTGTTTTTTATAACAGGATTTTGCATCAATTTGATTATTGGACGTTAAATGGGATTTTTAATTTGGATTTTGGTCTAATTTCAATTTCGTAAACTTAAATTAATGATAATAAATTGTAGATTGCATTGTCCACTTTACGGCGGTTTCTCCTAGTGGTATTGCAGAAGTCTTGAATTTTATCATGAATTCTATATAGTAAAAATAGATGGCGAATTTTAAGTGAAATAACTGTATCAAATTTAAATTCAATGTAACGCTGAAATAGGGTATTAAGGCTTTTAACAGACAAAAAAGTGGCAACGTTGAAAATTAACTCTTATGCGAAGATTCCAAATAGTGGCGATAATAATTTTTCTAAAAAAAGCATATATTGGCATTTTCCGAGAAAATGACTTGGAACTTGGTTGAAAGACTCTTGTTAAATTTAAAAGTATATAGCGATGTGTACAATAAGAAATTATGTAAAATTATAAAATAGCGACTATTATTATTTTTCAAAACCGTATTAGGTGTGTTTTGTCAAGATTCATTAGAAAAGCAATTGTATCAGTCGTTATAAATTAGTGGTGCATAAATATTACATTTCGAAAAATAAAAAATGACTGTAAGGAGCGTGATATTTAAACACCTGTCAAGAAAAATTTCGAAAAATTCCAAAACGGTGTCTTTTTCAAAAATCCTATGAGCAACCATTTTTCACTTTTTTAAAAATGCATGTATGTTTTTTATTTAAAAACTTTACTTTTCATCAATAGACTTGATTTGTTATATAACATATGATTTTTAACGAAAAAGTGTATTAAAAAAATCTTTTTGGTCATTTCGTTGGCAGTAATTTTGTTTAGAATTATAATACTCATGCGTCATTAACTATTTATGATTATTACTTGTTCATGCTTTCTTTATTTGTTATGCTTATTTATTTATTTAAGCACTCTTTATGCTTTATTAAACCATTTACTTTGTAACTAAAAAGCGGTCTTAACATGTTTCAAATCATTTGTTTCGAAAAATGCAAAAAACGAACTATTTTGGCAAAAATTATGATTTCTCCTATTTTGAATTTTTGTATAATTTTAAATTTTAAATACAATCCAAAAATGTTAGGTCATTTTCTACTCATTTGATCTCACATAACTAGGAAATGGTAGCTATGGGAGGGGGCTAAAGAGTTAAAGTGATTTAATTAATTACTGAAAGCACTTATATACAAATTATTTGTGTTCTTCTTTCGTTTAGTAATGATTGAATCGATCAAAACATTTTAAAAAACGAAGAGCATCATTTTAGAACTTAAAAAAAATTAATGCCACGAAGAAACTTTACAGTGCTATCACCAATGAATCTAATGATTTTGAGTTTTGTCGACTTAGCCTAGTGGGATTTAAATATTTAGAATATTTGAAAGTCAGGACCACACTACTATATATGTAATAGATTTTTAAATATTTTACCCTTCTATTTATTGCTTAAAATATGATATCATTTTTGCATTATTATTATTTATTGGTTTGTACTATTTTGTTACAATTTTTTCAAATTTCTGCTACTATTGACACCATATTTAATTATTTAAATGAGTCCGAATTCTCAATTTCCAATAAATCTACGTCTGCAAATATTTTTTCCCTAACCACTTCCGAAAAAAATTATTCTGTAAATAATTTCCGGTTTCGTAAAAATTTTCTAATTTTACAAACATTTCCTAATTTCATAAATTACACGTAACTCTGGTGGTTCTGAAGTCGATTAGTATAAATAATGCTGGGAAAACAAAAAGGTGAGGGTGAGCCCCGAGGTTATTGAATTTCAGAAGGGAAAACCTGTTCATTTATTAAAACGACCTGGGGTTATCATAAACGTCTAGAAAAGCCAGGTGGCAGACTTCTTAATTGAAACATTTTCCGAGATTTATAAAGCTCAACGTAAACCTTCACTGCACGACGCGCGTAGCTTACACGGATGAACTTGTCCAATAAATATGGTGAAATAGTTGCCACACTTCTTTCATAGACTTCAATTTTCCTCCCTTCCGGTTATCGCATCGCCACGCTGTCTAGGCTACATAAAATATTACCCGTCAACGCCACTATAACTCAATATTTATTATGGGGCATGCGAACATAACCAAAAAATTTTAACAAATTCTTTTTTTCACCTATCATAATAATGTTATTTGAAGGTTCGCCGTGCAGAATTGGACACTGGTTACAAATTGAAGTAGACTTGGCTGCAGATTGCGATGAGAAAGTCAATTTTGAGTTTGAAAATAATATAAGATTATCCTTCCGAGATGTTCAGTTTATAAATCGATTTGATAGAATAAAAATGAGTTCCGAATATATGAAGATACTGAACAAGAATAAAACACATTTGATGAAAAAAAATTATTCTGTTACAAAAAGATCAAGATTTCAAAATCCTGATATAATCGTATAACAGACATTTTCTTGCTAAAAATTCGAAAAATAAATAAAAAATTGTTCTGTCATTACATGATGATGATTGTAAGAAATATCAATTGTGAAGTGTTAAAAAAATTCTAAAAAGTAAAATTGAAAGCACTATCTAAAGATAAAATAAATGCTGACTTCCGAGCCAGAGTATTGCTGAATTAGGGCCGAAAATTTTTGATAAAGAGAGGTTATCTAAGTTGGAAAAAAATGATATGAAATTTGACCATCTCAAAGTGACTCTGACCATAGCTTAAAGTAGACTTGGCTGCGGATTGTGATAAGAAATGCAATTTTCAGTTTAAAAATAAAATTTTAAACGTACCGCAAGTAGATAGAATCCACACGAGTAGTGGAAGGGTTAAAGAACTAGCCCGACTTATTGCTTTTATTTTACCTATTTTAAATAAGTCCTTTTTCTCTCCTGCTTACAAAAATTCCTCCTTTTCTCAATTTTTTCCGCTTAAAGCAGTTCAGCTATACTCAAAAGTTGATTCATTATGGTTAAACAGTCTATTATAACAATTTTGATACAGCATTCATCTCTTTTTTTTTAAACATCCTCTTTTAGATTAAAAATTTCATTATTTTTTTGAAAAATAAACTATTTTATTGAAAAGTCATCTTTCTATGTCTAAAAAATTTGTCTTTTTAACTTGA
>NC_046660.1:65498219-65504780 GCF_010883055.1 Belonocnema kinseyi
TTGAATCTTTTTTGTTTAAAAAATCTATTATTTTGTTGAGAAGTCTTATTTTTGGCAAAAAATTTATCTTCTTTGTTGAAAATTCATCTATTTTATAAAATTTGTAAAATTTAAGTTTTCATTTTTTGCTGGAGGATTGAATTATTTTTTTTTAAATTTAACTATTTTGTTGAAAAATTAAACTATTTATATTAAAAGTTCAAATGTTTTGTAGAAAATTCGTCTTCTTGACTTGAAAATTTAACAATTTAGTAGACACTTCAACGATTTGATTGAAAATTTCGTCTATGTGGCTTAACTATTGAGTAATTTGAATGAGATGGCAAATATTTAGTTGAGAAATAACTTTTTTGTCATACAAATTTATATTTTCGGCTCGCAAATTCAAATTTTTTTCGTAGAAAATTCATTTTGTTGGTTGAAAATTAATTTATTTGGTGGAAAATACGTTTTTATTTGGGTTGAAAATTGATCTATTTTGTTGAAAATTCTTATTTTTGAGTTAAGAATTAAAATAATTTGATTGCAAATTATCATTTTTATTAAGAATTCACATTTTGCAGCCCACTGTGCACAAACGTTAAAGAACATCTTTAGAACGGCGCAAAAATGTTCTAAGTCAGTCCATATAACGTTCCATAAACATACAATGTTCTAGAGACGTTTTAAAGACGTATTTCAAACATGAAACGTTTTTAGAACATTATTTGGTCTGACTTAGGACAGTTTTTAAAACGTTCAAATGACGTCATTTGACTTGTACGTCCAAGAAACGTTTTTAGGACGTTTCAATTACGTTATAAAATATGGTGCCGACTGGGAGTTGAAGATTGAACTCTTTTGTAAAAAATTAGGTTTTTTTATATTAGTATTTTTAGCGATTTGATAAAAAACTCAACTTTTTTAAAAATAAATTTTCTCTCGAAAATAAAATTTTGTTTAATAAACTTTTTCTTGAAAAATCATATTTTCAGGCAGAAAATTTAATGGCGTTGTTGAAAGTTCATATTTTGAGATTGAAATACAAAATTGAATATGATATATTTTTTTTATTAATTCATTTCTTTTGATTTATTTATATTCTTCGGGTGTAAAATTCAACTATTTTACAGAAAATTCGTCTTTTATGCATTAAAATGTAATTTTGTAAAAAGTTGTTCAATCTGTTAAAAATTTAACTAATTGGTTTACAATTGACTTTTTAAACTAAAATTTATGTTTTTAGTTGAAAATTCAAATTATTGGTACAAAATTCTTCTTTTTCTGGGTGGAATATATATTTCTTTTTTGGTTAAAAATTTAACTATTTTGTTGAAAATTCATATTTTTTAGTGAAAATATCATCTTTATTGATTAAAAACTAACTTTTATTTCGAAATTCTTATTTTTGTGTTAAATATCTAACAGCTTCTATTGCAATAATTTGTATTTTTTTCCTTGAAAATACAATCTTTTTGTGAAAAACTATTTTTTTATTTTAATGAATCACGTTTACTTGACAGTTCGACTATTTTGTAGAAAATTCTTATTTTTTGGTTGAATTGAATTGTTAAAAAAAAGTTCTAGTAAATTGTTCGTTGAAAATTCACCTGTTTGTTTGAAAATTCAGGTATTTGAATCAAAATTAATCTATTTTATGAAAATTGATTTCAACATGTCACATACATTTATTTGATCAACAAAAGCTCAAGCCACTATGTTTGCGTAAAAAATTACCCTATTTGCCCTCGTTTGAGAGAGTTTTTCCCTTTGAAACTAAGCATCAAATAAAATACAAGAAACAACTGCATTCTTTAAAATTTTAGAAATGGATGTAACGAGTCATTTAATTTTTAAATTAAGTATCCACTTCACTTTAGAAGTGAACACGACTTTTATTTGTACAATATACATAACTCTTTGAAGGCTTGATTGGATCATTAAATTCTTAGTTGCGCTACTTACTTTACGATGAAATAAAAAAAGAGAATAAATGGAATGATCAAAGTCCAGAGTCCATCATTAAACATTGCAGTCTCCATTTATTACTCGTAGAATTTCTTTACTGCCTAGGACGAGATACTCCTGTAGGTAGTTGATTGATTTCCTGTGGTTCGATGCGCTGGTACGATGAATTGCGAGAGCCTTTCAGAGTTTTTATTTTTTTTCACCCTTTTTTGTTTTTTTCTTTTATGTGGCGTTCTTGCAGGCGTTCATGGTCTCATCCTGTTCTCTTTTCTCCCTTAAGCGGTAATGCGTTTCTCGGTACATTAACCTCACTGTACTAACACTTTACCCCGGATAAGACAATACGAGTACCTATGACACACGCATCTGCATGCACCAGCACTCACACCTCGAAGTGCACCAGAGTTTTAACTCATCTCTGATAAACTGCATTGTAAGTTTCCCTCAACAAGTGCACTCAAGCACGCACCTTCTTGGGAAACATCAAGTCGTTTAATCGCTTATAAAGAAATTACATTTGCGTTTCATGGAAAGTTTCAAAAAGCTCTTGTTAATGTCGTGTTGTTCGGAAAAGCATGGGAAATTGCTTCGTGTCTTCTTCTTCGTCGAGTGTCAGAGCGGAGATAAATGGGAGCAAGTTAGAGTTTGGCGGGAGGTAAATGGCAAGGTCGACAACCCTTTTGTTTATTAAATTCCTCCCTTGTACCTATATCCATGTTTCGTACGATATTTTTCAAAAGGGTCAAATGAGTTCATGTTTGGGGTCATTTTGAAGCTTAAGGGCAATGCATAAATTACATGGGTCAGTATACTTAAGGATTATCAGGGTCTGCAAGTGATTGTTCGATTTTGAGTCAACTTTGTGAAGTCATAACATTACATAAAAGACATCTGGGGACCAAAGGATTTTTGAAAATTTTCAAAATTACGAGAGTTGATCCATGTTGAATATGTGCATCACGATTCTTTGAATCATCTATATTTCTGAAACCATTTAAAGAATTTAAATACAAATTGTCAGTGTTATAGGTCAAAGTAAACGCTTTAAATTTAGAATATAAAAATTTTTTTAAAATAATTTTGACCAAAAAAATGTCCAAAAAAATTTGGAATCGAGGTTTTCGTCAAGAAGGGAAAAAATTTCTCTATTCTTAATAGGACATTTCAATTCCTATATAATTTGACCTTTGATTTAAAAAAAAATTGATGGCGACTCCTTTAGATCACGAGATAATGTCATTTTAGTGGGACCATGCGCTGCCACCGCGCTGCTCTCTCACAACAGTGTCGCACAGTCGGGAAACAGCACATTTTTAGATAAAACCGCTTCACACGTACCATTTATTTGAAGAATTTTAAATACATTAAAACCGGACATAAATCGATGTATTAACTAATGAAAAATTATTCTCTGTCGGTTAGATTAACAAAAAAATGTTAATAATATTATAAAAAAACTAATGAAAACGAAGCTCATTTTTACCTTATTTGACATGATTACCTACTTATAATCCATAGATTTTGTTTTAAAACGACATATACTAATGTCGATTACAATTAGTCAAAAAAGCCGACTTTTAATAATTATTTAAACAATTTTTGTAAATATGTGAAATTTGTCTATAAAAAATATTTAGATTCAAATGAACAATTACAAAAAAAAAATTAGTTTACAAAGTCTTATTATTATAATTAGGAGCTTTCGACGCTATAAAAAACATGACAGCCAGGGTTTTTGGTAAGAGAGTACTAGTTTATTTCAAAGAGAAAATTAGTCAATTAATGAAAAACATGATCGCAATGTGTATTTGTTAACAAAAATTATTTGTGAACATTAATGTTCATAATTATTATGAACACTGAGAAAAAGTTGTCTCGAAACGAAAGTATCATCCTCTTACCTGCTTTGTAAAATATTTTTTGCTGCAAAAAAATTTCTTTTTGAGGCAAATGAAAATCCCCTAAAGCTCAAATTTACTCTCTAAATCTAAATCAGTGAAATGGGTCACTCACAATCAGGGAAAAGTTACTTATTGATTTAGTGAAACAACCACTTTGGAGGGTTGGCAGCATTGCAGAATATCAATTTAGCAATCATAATAAAATAAACTAATATTTTGGTACATTCAATTAAAAAATTTATAGTAAAAACCTAAAACCCATAAATATGATCAAAGATTAAAAAAGGTGAAAAGTTTCGATGCTTTAAAATGACAAACAACCTCACATATTACTTTAATTTCAAGATTAGACTGTGATGTATAAATCCGTTAAGTAAGTACTTCCGATGCGAGATGGAGTATATTTATCTCGCAGTTAATTCAGGAGACATGAAGCCCGAAAGTTAAAAAATTTATTTCATTAGAGAATTCTTCTTGCTACTCAGGCAGAAGAGTAACAATAACGCTTAGCTTAAAAATTAAGTGGTAATTCTTTACATGATCTTCTCTAGTGTTACTGAACTGATTAGTGAATAATTCCGAAATCATTGAGTAATTAGTGAAATGTCTAACTACTATTTCAATGTATGAATTTTTCACTGATTCATTTCTAGAGAGAAGGTTTCGTCATTTTTTGTCTGAAATCTTGTTGAGGATAAGGTTAATTTATGTAATCACACAGGCCAACATGGTTTTGTTGTTGGAAAGTGGAGGGTCATTTCCGAAGTATTTTTTTTCGTAGAATCCGAATCCGGGGTCAGAATTGGCCCATCACGTCAGGATTTTAAGATATCTTAGGTTATGTACCCAAAAATGGCGTTTTTGGCTACATTTGAGGTGATGTATAGAAGACACAACATTTTTTAGGTTTTTTTTAGTTGTATCATATAGTACTGCTCTTTCTCTTTGATTTGAGAGTCGCAGAGTTAGATACGCTTCCAATTACAAATAGATCAGTTAAAATAGTGTATTTGAAAGACAATAGATCACTTTTTGACCAAATAGTTTATTTTTTAATAAAAAAAGATGCATTGTCAAACCAAAAATATACATTTTTGTAAGATAGGTAGATTTTAAAGCAAAGAACTTTAATTTCAACTGAGAATATTAATCTTCAGCTAAAACAATGAATTTTTAACAAAGTACACTGTAAAAAACGATAGAAATAATCGATCGGTGTGACCCATAGTAATTGAGCAGAATTCCGTAAAAATACATATTTTTCTTCTCAACCTGCGTTTGCCATGAAGAAATACATGCAGGACGGAAATTTCCCGTCGTCGACCGTGAAATTGCATACGGATCGTAAGTCAACACACACGATATTTTAATGTTGGTCTCCCTTAACTTTTCCGTCATACTCAGACATCCTTTATACTTATTGAAAATTGTAGCATTTTATATAGTTGTACAGTAGTATATTATATATAATATCAGCATTTTAAAAATAATTTCCCTTTATAAATTTCCAAGATGGCCAAAATTTTAAAAGATCGTCAAAATCTAAATGACGTGCAAAACAAGAATGCAAACAAAAGAAATGCGCACCAAATGGTAAGAGGCCGTTGGGTGTCTCTGGAACTCCTCGTTTGGCACGACTTGCATTCGCGAGTCCCGAATGGTCGAAATTCATATCCTGCAAATAATTCTGCGGCGTTCGGTCGTACGGACATACTCTTTCGCGATAAAAAGCACACATCGTCAAAATTAACATATGGGTATTTTTTAACAACAAAAAAATGCAATTTATACAAAAGGAGGAGAATTTTTAAGCCACGAAGACAAATTTTTATCCAAAAAATATTTGTTGGTCACGAAAAAAAATGTCAACCAAATTGATAAATTTTTAGGCAAAAAAGACGAATTTTCTACAAAACAGTTTTATTCTCAATCTGAAACTATGAATTTTTAACAAAAAGGTTATTTTAAACTTAAAAGTTGAACTTTTTACCAAAGTTGTTGAAATTTCAACCCTAAAATACAAATTTTAAACAAAATAGTTTTAAACAATTTAAAACAATTTTAAACAAAAAGAAGAATGAACTTTTAACCAAAAATAGTTTTATTTTCTGAATGGGTTCTGCTCATTCTGTTCGATTTTAAGGAAACAATGAGAAAAAGGAAATTTAAATTTATTTTTAATACTCTTGAACTATGTTATGAAAATGTGGAACAGTATATCAGAGAACAGTATGCTAATCGTGATTCTAAAAAATAAATTTCCCTTAGAACAAATTTAAACGCCTAAGGAAACAAAACAAGAAAAGTAGATTTAAAAAAAAGTATTTTTCGTTTGTCATTCAAATTATTTCTTTTTAGCTTATTCATAAAAAATATATATATCAGACGAAAACACATGAAAATTAAGAATCAAAATCTATCTACTGTTTACTTTTTATTTTGTATATTTTTGAGCAGAGTGCCAAGTGTTCAACAGATTTCTAAACCCTATTTGAACAAAGTTTAAATACAAAAATTACTCAAAAAGTTGGTAACTATAGATGGAGCATTTAGAGGGCACGTTTGTTTATTATTCATGAGATAACTATATCATAAAGCTTTTAATAGTTAATGAAATAATATGTGAAACACGTTGGATAAAATGATTATTTTCTTTAAAAATAAGTTAAACATTTTTTATTAACTTGCGTACAAGGATGGTAGTGTAAAACGG
>NC_046660.1:65504880-65506237 GCF_010883055.1 Belonocnema kinseyi
AAAAAATCAAGAAGAAAACAATACTCCAATACGGGACCTCTAAATTATAACCGATCATAATTAGGCTTAGAACAAATAAAAGAGTTGCTTTTGCAAAAAAATACAAACTCGATATAAGAATACTCTAAAATAACAATTTTTGAATATATGATTGAGTAAATTAGGTTAATTGGCAAGCTGCGTGGATTAAATCTTCAATGTTTAAGAAATTCGAGTTTTGTATTGAATTTATCTGTTAAATAGAGATTTGAATTGTTAACTTGTGCAAAAATAAGTAACAATAGGCCATCATTATACATTTTTTACTCTGTTTCTTTAAAACTTTATTTAAACATCAGTATTATCATAAAATCAAAAGAAGGCTCTTCGTGTAATTACTATTGCGGAATACAATAATTTTCATAGAAATTGATAATTTTTTTTTTGCGGAGAAATAATATTATAAAACAAGTTTCGTAGTTTAGAAATCTTTTTTTTCTCTCCTTTGAAAACTTTTTCTCTATTAAATAGTAATAATCAATTAATGAGTACTAAACGTACTTATTTTGGGTGCAACCAATAACATCTTTTTATTGTTATTAAAATGTTTTTTATTATCCTAAAGCGTAATATTGTTTAATAAAAATGAAATGCTTAGAAAATCAACTCATCTTCCCTTTAACTTGAAAATTAAATTTTACGCAAAGAAAATATTTGGAAAGATCAATACTAAACAGTTCAATAATACTGTAAATGCAATATTTGCATTTTAAATCTTTTAAGGATTTTTGTTTGTAAAAGTTTTTTGGATAATTCCTAAAATCAATATGAATTGTTCCAGGATCTCGACAATTCCTGCAAAAATTATGACGGGTCAAGCTTTTTCCCTTGACTTTTTCATAAGCGTATCTGCAGAGTTATGACCCGAGAGCGGTTGAAATATGTTTAAAAACTGCGGAAATGAAAACCTGTGCCAGATCTCTTGTGGTTTTACCTTCTTTGACGCTAGCAATTAATTTTTCCCACCTGACAGAATATTTGTAATAACGGAAACTCTTTAATAAACGTCGTAGTTCGAAAACAGAAATTACAGCGGAAACAAAGTTTGCAAATAAAAGTGTGAATACAAAGCATTCTATACATGTCAAAATTGCGAAAAATGAGGAAAAATAACTTAAGAGAATCGCAAAATGTTTTGGAAGATAATATCGGAAAGATATAACTTTAAGTAGAGAAGATAAAAGTTCTCGAGTTTATGGAATGTTGCCCCAGAGGCCTGTGATCTTTAAAAGGATTTACGACTATTTCAGCTTTACATTATTCTACTGTTGTTTAAATAGCTCTAAATCAGTTACACGTCAGCAAAATGTATGGACGA
>NC_046660.1:65506337-65528934 GCF_010883055.1 Belonocnema kinseyi
TATGTGTGTATACTAAAGTTTATAACGTGTTTAAAGTACTATAGCTACTTTATCTACAACATTTCATAGAATTTTAATGTAGCTTTTGATATTCTTACTTTGATGTAATTTTTACAAACGTAAATTATTTGAATATACATTTTTGAAACAATACTTAAAATTTAAAAAAAAAATGCGCAAAAACGAGTACTCAAGAAAATCAATATGTTAAAAATAATTGCAAAAAAGCAGTACAATAAGAGAAATATGTTTTAAAAGAACTCTATAACGTTCGGTTCTTTTGCCGTTCTCAAAAGTTCGATTCTTAGTCTACCAAAAACGTGAGAAATACTTCTGGTGGTAGGAACGTAGTTACTACGAGTGAAATTTTTGAAGAAAAAAATACCAGAAACTTGCAACTTCAGTGTTCGTTTCTTTCTAGCAAATGTTTTCATTGGAAAAGTTTGGAAATTCTAACTTGAAAGTGCTCGAAATTTAGAGCATTCAGGATTGAAAGACTTTCAGTTGAAAACTGTGGGAAGTTTTTGAGAACCCTAACGCTAAGAGTTAGAAGTTCGAATGCTTTCTTTATTTAAATTTATTCTTTAAATGTTTTGAAATTTGAACTCTATGAAGTAGAAAAAATATTTATTTTATTCTTAACGAATTTTCAGTTTGTTAAGCTAAGTTGAAATTAGCACTTAAATTTATTTTTCAAGTTGATATTATTTCAATTTTAGGAGTTTTGAATTGAAAACGCATCGAATAAACAAACACAAAAATTATAAAGAATCATAAAATAACCGTTTAAGTTTGAAACCAAATCACAAAAATGATAATTATTGAATAGGGTGGTGCAAAAATTATTTTTCACATTCTCATCATTTATGATTGAAAAAGTATTAGAATTGTCCGAAATTTGACACCATAGTTTTTCAACAGATCTTCTTAGCATGATAACGCGAGATACAGAAAAATTTCGGGAAAAAGAATTGTAATTTTTTATTTATTTTAAGGTTGTTCAGAAAATATACATTTAGAAAATTTCTGTTTAAATTCGAGCGTGGAGCGCGAGTGACACGATGAAAATGTGTACCTCAAACCCTACAGAGTTTTGAGAAAGCTAATCTTCAACAATATTAAATTAAGTAGAAAATTCAGAATACGAAGACGCATATAAAACGCGATATAAAAGAGGTATTTTTGTTTAAATTTAATTCATGCATTCCAAATACAAAAAATAAATATGCGAGATTCAACAGACGCGCGCCCTAGACGCGCTTAAATCTGCGAGCCGTGCGCAACGCGCGAGGGGGATACGCCCGCAAGCTGGGCAGATTTTTTCTCTGGAGATCGACGGCTCCCACGCCCACCCATTTCATGAGGTTTTGTAATTTTAAATGCGTAAATTTCTGATTTGAAAAGGATGTTGGATCTCGTGCTTCGAGCTGGATAGTGTATTTGCCTCTGAATCTGCTACAGGCTGATTCAGAAATAATAAAATTAAAAATTAATTTTCGTTATAAAATTTATTGAATTATTTTTTTCTTTCCCGTGTAGAAATTTCCCCGGTTGGCCCTAATACAACAAGGTTTCTGGTCGGATCCCGGCCGGGCTACTCCTGGCTGGGTTTCATGGACAGGAACCGGGCGGGAGCCGGTCTGGCTACATTTTTCTCGAATTACGTAGTCTGGAGCCGGCCGGTTACTGGCCGGGCCAACTCTGGTTATATCCCATGGTCGGGAGCCGGCTGGGCACTGGTTAGGTTAATGTTTTTGTAGAAATTACATATTTTTTAAGAGCCGTGAAATTATCAAAGACGTAATTATGGATGCTAGATGAATTATTATTTGAAAATTATAATTTAAAGATTTGTTAGATCAGTGAAACAAAAATGAGATTTTTTAAATTCTTTAAGAAGAAAACATTAAATTTTTCCGAATAACTTAACATTTCAAATTAAACTATTATCGATTCTGCTATGTGCAACAACAGAAATGATACAATTTTTATAAACTTCTCTATATTCAGACAATGTTTAATCAGTACAATTTCAAATTTACCGCCATATATAGCGCCTGCTGTGTATGTCGTCTGCATAGACACTCCGTACTTTTGAGTTTCGCACCTGTAACGATAATGCTCCTTGCACTAACGTCGCGTCGTCTCTTCGAAGTTCGCAAATAAAATCGAGACTCGTAGTTAAAATCAACCTTATTGCAGTAATTAGTTTCAATCCCCCACGTAGTGCTCGAATAATTATTATTTTAAATTAAAATATAGTCTTGTGTATACAGTTTTTACTTTCTTCCTTCCTAACCTTAAATCACCACGTGGCTTCCAAATTGCTATGAGATTCTATCATCGGGGAATAAAATTCTACTCCAATTTTCTTGCCAGAATTGGTTCACTTGATTTGACTTTTAAAATTTACCGTAATCTATACGATGAGCTTGAAAAGACAAAACAAGTTACCAATTTCTCGCCTGAAACAAAATTTCTTAACCGCTTTTTGGCCGGATTACCCGACCGGATTCCGGCCGCTATTGAAGCCGGAATCCGACCAGTTTACCGTGACGTTTTTAGCCGGATCCCGGCCGAATTCCCCGACCAGCGCCCGGCTTAAAGCGGGGCTATCCGGCTGGGACCCGGCCGGATCCCTGATTGGATTCCTACACGGGTTTCATTCATTTTATTTTTATTTAAGAAAAATTTTATTTTATTTTTTTATTGATAAAGTGTTTGGTATCTAAAGGTTTTTGAATTTGCTAAATCCAAATTAGAGCTCAGGTTCTCAAAGTTCAAGATGGCGAATCTTTGTTAATTTTTTCACCTGAAACCCGCTGGGCATAATGGATCGGTTGTAATTGTTACTTGAATAGTCTTATAGCCTTCTATACTTAAAGTTATATTTCCTGCGCCATACGTAATACACTAAAAACAAATGAAAATATCTACACGTAAAACACTACAAAAATTAAAAAATTGGAAATAATCGCACAAGTTACCTTCATAAGGCCCTAAGTTATGTTTCCAACTTTATACAAATATATTACAACTTTTAAAGAACCTGGAGTTATATTTATTCTTACTTTATAATAATATTCAACAACTTCCAAGATTTACACTTTTCACGCAAAACATTTAAAAAAATATTTTATTTTGAAATAATTACACGAGTCACCTACAAAAAGCCCTAAGTTATTTTTCCAATTCGGTAATAATATTCAACCTCCCCCGGAAACCACCCCCACCACATTTAACTGAATAAATCCCAAGTTCCTCCGGGCAAAACTTTCAAAATATTAAAACATTTGAAATAATCACATAATTCATATTTAGAAAAATCTAAGTTATATTTTGAGGTTAATGATAAAAAAAACTCAAGAAATTTGTTTCTAAAGATAAATTATTACCTAAAATTACACAATGTGGATTTTCTCAACTGAAAATATGTTTTTTTAAATTATGGAGATAAATTTATAGAATGTAATTGATATCTACTCTCGAATAGCACACGTTGTGTGAACTGACTAAGCATTTTCAGCAAACTGTAACCGTCTATTCGACGAAGCGTTCGGACAATCCTGAACCACTTAACTCGCTGTCGCATCGGATTATCGAACAATCTGCTTCCGGTTATTGCCGGAAACTCCCTTGCGCGTTCGCTTCTTCATAGAATAGAATCGAGGATTATGCTCGTGCATCTGCTGTCGGTACTAACGAGGTAATCGTTCTGCATATTTGCATGTTGGCATTCGTGTGAGATTGATGATCCATTCACCTGCTTCACGCCCAGCCATATTGGAAGTCTTCTTTATTAAAAGTTTATCCACTCTTTGTTTCATCGCAAACTTTGATCGTCTATTTCAATATGTTGTTGTTTTATAGAAATTTATTGCACTTGTGTAATGGGTACAATGGAGTTTAAAAGAAAATCTGTTAAAGCAAGGAGTAACTGCTTGTTAGAAATTATTATTTTTTAATAGTTTCGATAAACTTAACTACAAACATTTCGATCCTAATTGAATTTAGTGAATTGGGATAAACAACAGTATTATTCTAAACTTAAGATTATGTCTGTATGTCGATAAATTTGTGGCCAATTATTGTAATCCCGAATAAATCGGAAACATAATGATTGGCCACAATATCTGAAAAGCAAATTGCTAATATCTTTGCAAAAATTTATTCAAAATTGTTTAAACATTTTATAGACTATGTCCACCAAATTGCAGTGGCCAATCATTTTCCTATGCTAATCAATAAGTTTCTGTGGCCAATCATGTTGTTCTTGATATTATTCTTCATCTCTTTCAATATAAATTATTTGTTTTCAACGCTAAACTTACTATGGTAATTTATGTCTTTATAAAACGTATTTTCCATCTGTTTATTTTCGAATATTATTCAAGGCTTATAGTGTTATCTACAAATTTTTAAACTGGAAAAATTCCTTAAATGGTCAATCATTGTGCCGATTACACTAGTATAAGAATACTTTTAATTAACTTCTTTAGATTTTTTCATTTAAGAACTTGCTGTATCTACTTAATAGATTCGTGACCAACCATGAACTCGTTTCCTCTTTCCGTAAAAAATGATGATATTTCTCCTGGATTTAATACGCTTTCCTTTTTTCTCGTTATTTCGTCTTCTATTATTCGATAAAAGTTCATCTTTTTTTGGTGGGAAAGTCGTCAATATTATATTTCTGATTCTGAATTAATCTTGTTCGGTTAAAAATTCTATAACGTGGTTGAAAATTAATCTACTTTAATGAAATTCATTTCATTTTTAGTTCAAAATTATTTTAAATCTTAAAATTTAACTATTTTATTTTTCGATTGAAATTGTTCATTTCCTGATTACAATTTATCCTTTTTAGTAGCAAATTCATTCATTTAATTTATAATTCAGCTGAAACTGAAAGAGTTTAAAATTTCAACGGTTTGATAGCATGTTTCGATTAAGAAATAATTTTCTCTACTGAAAATGTAAAAATTTCATTATTGATTTCAAATGGATATTTTAATTTGAAAATTGATTTTTATAGTTGAAAATTTATCAATTTTGTTAAATTTCGTACTTTTTTATTGATTGTAACTGATTTTTATTCAAAATATTTGGTGTTGAAATAATGACTATTACATTTTTCGTTGAGAATAAATTTTTTCTTTGGTTGGAAAATTAACTTATTGGTTAAAAGAGGAACTACTTTATAAAAAAATTATATTTTTGCGTTCAAGATTCATTATTTTTGTTGAAAATTCAACTATTTGCTTGTAAATAACCTTCTTTGTTGAAAATTCAACTTTTTGGTAGAAAAATTATCTTTTTGGTTCGAAGATTAAACAGTTTACTGGAAAATTCAATTACTTGATTCAAAGTTAATATTTTTTTGTTACAAATTTATATTTTTGTTAAAAATTCGATTAATTTTGTAGAAAATTAAAAAATTTGTTTTTAATAGAAAATCTATTCGAAAATTTTACTATTTTGTTACCAACTCCTTTTTTCAATTAATTTTTTTAAATTCAAAATGTAGCTATTCCATTTTTGATTGAAAAGTGCTCCTTTATACGTTGAATATTTAACTATTTGGCAGAAAATTAATGTACTTTTATGGAAATTTGTCTGTTTGGGTATGAATTTAATCTTTTTGTTGAAAATCCAATATTTGGTTTAAAATTTTACTTTTAATCTCGAAATTCATGTATTTTTTTACAATTAATCTTGAATTGAAAAATAAAATGAAAAATTTAACTATTTACCTGAGGATTTATTTTTTAATTTTTATGAATTAATTTTCTTGGTGAAATATTTATCCTGTTGAGTTCGAAGTGCAACTCTCGGTTAAAAGTAAATTATGTTTTTTTTTGCAAATTGATTTTTTTCAAACAAACTACTTGGTTTAAAATGAAACTACTTTATAAAATTTGTTTTTGTTTGAAAATCCATCAATTTAGTGAAAATTCAATTATTTGGATGTAAATATATTTTTTATTGAAAACTCATATTTTCGGGTTCAATATTAAAAGATTTAGTGAAAAATTAGTCTTTTTGGCTTTCAGATTACGAAATTTGATCAAAATTTAGGGATTTAGTTTAAAATGAACTTTCTTGTTCAGAATTTACTTTTTTTGTCGAAAATTCAACTGCTTTGGTGGAAAATCAGAAAAATTCGTTAAAAATGAAACCGCTAATTTTGGGTTGATAATTTTTCCTTTATAAGTTGAGTATTTAGCTATTTTTTACAATGTCTTTTGTTGGAAATACGTCCATTTAGGCAGTAAATTAATTTTGTTTGTTTAAAATTTATCATTTTGGTCAGGATTTAATAAATCTATTACAAAGTCATGTTCGCTTAATTCAACTGCTTGACAATACATTTTTCTTTTTGTTAATTTGTTTCCTTAAATTTGAAAATTCATCTTTATATAGTAAAAAATTGAGGTATTTGGTAAAAAGAATCAACTTTTAATGAGAGCTTAATTATGTGGGTAAAACCTCGTCTGTTTTGTTAACGAATCATTTTGGTCGAAATTTTTGGTTAAAAATACCACTGTTTTATGAAAAAAAATTTTCGTTTTGGCTTGAAAATTAAACTCTTTAGTTGAAAATGCAAGTACTAATTTTCTTTCTTTTTCTCGTCTCTTTCGCATGCTTGTCCTTAAATGTTATTACTTCAGCTGCTGATAATTTTCCTTGTTCGTTCACCGAGCCTTTCGCGTTCGTTCCACCAACACGTTCAGAGAGTTTCTGAATTCTCGAATTCATGCCGCACCTTCTCTTAAACAAAGGGTTGCAAGAGAGCAGTCGAGAGATAATGAAAGAAGGAAGAAAATAGAGAAGCGAAGCACAGCGGGACAAGTGTGAAATGTCAGAGATGAAAGTGGAGCGAGAATTTAATAATGCTCGAGAGACGAATGGAGATCAACAGAAAAATATCTCACTATGGTAACCAGAAAGCCCTTCATTTTATTTTACAAGGTTGGGATACTTGCTTTAATTTTATGAAGAACTGCTTCATTATGAAAAAGTGACAGGCGTTTCTAGCTACTTGTATTCTGATGCTTGAGTATTACTTTAAGCATGCTAATCTCATCACATGTTTACGCTTAGAGGAATCCAGCTTCAATCTGTCCTACTATTGAATTCAAAACTGTACGAGGTGAATAAATTAGACGCTTGGATATCAAGGTCATTTTTGTGTGTGGCTTTTATGCTATTTTAAAAGACGGTTTGGAGTTCGTGTAATTTTTTAACATATTGAAACTAAGAGTAAGATTTCTTTTTGTAGGTCTTACGGTCTTCATTAATTAAAAGAATAAAACGAAATGATTCGAAAGTTCGTTTATTAAAATTCTGTCTTTCTGACGTTTCGGCTACCAATGAGCGCCTTTTTCAAAGAATCTAAATTAATAATATATAAATGACGATCTTTTCTTAACATATAATTACACACCATTGACTTTTTTTATAAAAGTAAAATAAATAAAAATTACCTGTGCTTGTAAAAACCAAGAATATTCATTCTGGAGTCAAACATCTGTCAATAGTTCATGTCAATTAAAAAAAAATAATAATGACGTTTGACATCAAATTAAATTAAAATGTACAGAAAAACATAATAGAAAAGCCTCATAAAAATTGTAGAGGGTTTTTTTAATGAAAAACTACATCTTAATTGACGGAAATCCTTACGATGTTTTTGGACAACGACGAACATATAGCTTAACAGACAAAATACATACATTAAGGTGGTAAATTCATGAACACAGAATAAAGGCGTAATTTTAAAGGAACCTCGAATGAGGAAAGCGCGCCAAAATAACTGGAATTGTAACTTGTTTTTTTTTTATTTTATAATACTTTGATATATTTTGTTGATATTCGTGATTTCTTCCTGCAAGTTAATCGAAATATTGTGATATTTGTTTATGAAAATGGATTCTTTTATGCGTCTTTGTATATGTATTTTTTCCTTAGCAAGAATGTTAATACTGCTCAAATAAAAATCAAATTATCGTTTAAGTTCCAATAATGTTGTGAAAGACCTGTATTAAAACTTCCAACTCTACAATCTTTTTTATGCTCCGAAACTCTAGTTTTTAATCTTCTACCTGTTTCACCAATATAAACTTTTTCACAACAATTACATTTAATGAGATATACAATTCCATTAAAATTTTTGTTACTATCGATATCTTTTGGATTCAGTAAAAATTTGTTAAGAGAGTTTTGATTACTGAAATAAACATTTATGTTGAATTTTTTTAACGATCTTTGTAACCTTTTAGAGAGTACTTGAACATACTGTAACGTAACTTTTATATCAAATTTTTTGTACGTGTCAACCCAGCTATTTTTCTTACTGGAAGCATGGTAGATTTCATGAATTCGCTCTCGAATAATATAGTTTATCAAAGGAAGCGGACAATTATTTTAAACTAAAGTAATTTTAATTCGATACAAATTTTCCTTTCTGAAGCTAATATCACTCAATTTTATGCATCTATCGATGAAACCTTTTATTAGGCCGATCTTTTGACAATATAAATGATGGGAATTAAAATTAAGTTATCTACCAGACCATGACGCTTTTTTAAACCAATTGGTAATTAACTTACCTTCAGTTGTTCTTATAATTTGCAAATCAAGGTAATTTATTGAATTTATTGAAAGCATTTATGAAATCAACAATTCCTTTAGTAGGAACAATAGCCAAATTAAAATTCAATTTTTTTAAAGCTCTTGTTTCAACATCTTCTAAAACCGAATTTGCAACTATAGGAGGCAATGATGAAACCATGGGACAACCATTTAGTTCTTTATAATATTTTCCATTAAAAGAGAAATCCATGTTATTGAAAACAGTTCTAGTAGCGACTAAAAATTTATTTTTTGTTATTTTAGTTGAATCTTTATTCTGTATTAGTTTTTCTTCGTTACAGTCTAATGCTAGATCTAATGGAATGTTATCAAACATTGAAACAACGTCCAATGAAACTAAGGAATGTGTTGAAGGAACTTTAATTTTATTTAAAGTGTCCTTTAAATCCCAGCTATTTTTAACAAATGATTTTGTGTTACTTGAAAATTAATTTAAAACATTAGAAATATATTTGGCTAAGTTATAAGTAGGAGAATCAATTATGGAAACAATTAATATCCATTTCAAATCCGGTTTATGCACTTTTGGTAGAGAATAAGCTTTAGCAACAGTACTATTATGCGTTATTAATTTATATGCCGTTTGTTCATTTATTAATCTTTTTTTCTCCCATCGAATAGCCATATCATTACATTTTTCTTCTGTTGTTGGAACAAGACTGGTTGTTATCTTTTTATACAAATTATCATTGTTGAACATGTTTTCTACAGTCTTATTATAATTTTCTCTATTAGCTGCTACCATTATGTTGCCCTTATCTGCATTTAAAAAAACCAAATCTTTATTAGCCTTTTGAAAATTATCAACAAGGTCAAAAGATTTTTGAATGTTCTTAAAGTTATTATTTCGATTATGGTTTGAGATTAGTTAAGTAACTGCTTTTTTGATGTTAAGTTTCTGATCTTCTCTCTCTATCTATTTTAAACAATTTTCTATACTAGCAACCATGTTATTAATAGGTAACTTATTGACATTGAAAGGAATACCAAATCTGTCAACCAGTGCTAAGGTTTCAGCTACCTCATTCGGAATTTCGACATTTGAGATATTTTTTAAGCATTTTTTAAATTTGGATTCTCTACATAGATCTGTTAGTGTTAAAAAGATTTTTTGCATTAAATTGAACTTGTTGATACATTCCTGTCTGTTTTAATACTTTAGGTCATTTAAACTCAATTCTTGTGACACAAAGAACGTATTAATCGATCCATCATTTATGACTCTTTCTATTCGATATTTTAAATAATTAGAGAAATTAACCAGATTTTTAATCTCTTTGACTGTGTTTTCAATTTCAAGTTTTAAGCACATTGTTGGAAAATTGACTTTAGTTTTATGAAATTTTGAAATTGTACTTTGATTTAAATTATATAAATTATATTTGCTCATACAATTTTGTATGTGTGCCGGAACCAAGGCATTGTTTCTACATTTAATTAAGAACGTACGTTGTTCCTTAAGAATAAACAATCTTCTACTGGTGTTAATCCAATATCCGATGTGTTTCCTCGTGATATGACCGTAATTCTCTGCGATGTAAGTCAAATAGCCCATAGTATCTAGAACGTTACTGAGCGTTATCCGCTTCCTTTGATAAACAATATTATTCGAGAGAGAATTCATGAAATCTAAAATGCTTCCAGTAAGAAAAATAGCTGGGTTGAAACGTACAAAAAATCGGATTTAAAAGTGACGTTACCGTATGTTCAAGTACTCTCTAAAAAGTTACGAAGATCGTTAAAAAAATTCAACATAAATATTTATTTCAGCAATCAAAACTCTGTTAACAAATTTTTACTTAATTCAAAAGATATCGATAGTAACGAAAATTTTAATGGAATTGTATATCTCATTAAATGTAATTGTTGTGAAAAAGTTTATATTGGTGAAACAGGTAGAAGATTAAAAACTAGAATTTCGGAACATAAAAGAGATTGTAGAGTTGGAAATTTTAATAACAGGTCTTTTACAACATTATTGGAACTAAAACGATTATTTTGATTTTGATTTTAGCAATATTAACGTTCTTGCTAGGGAAAAAAATACATATAAAAAACGCATAACAGAATCCATTTTCATAAACAAATATCACAATATTTCGATTAACTTACAGAAAGAACTCATAAATGTCAATAGAATATATCAAAGTATTATAAAATTAACAAAACCAAGTTAAAATTCCAGTTACTTTGGCGCTCTTTTCTTATTCGAGGTTCCTTTAATATTACGCCTTTATTCTGTATTCATGAATTTACCACCTTAATGTATGTGTCTTGTCAACTAAGCTACATCTTCGTCGTTGTCCAAAAACATCGTAAGGATTTCCGTCAATTAAGATCTAGTTTTTAATTAAAAAAAAGCCTCTACAATTTTTATGAGGCTTTTCTATTATATTTTTCTTTCCATTTCAATTTCTTTTGGTGTCACACGTCATTATTACTTTTAAAAAATTGACATGAAGTATTGACAGATGTTGGACTCTAAATTTAATATTCTTGGTTTTTACAAGCACAGGTAATTTTGATTTATTTTAATTTTATAAAAAAAATCGATTGTGTGTAATTAAATGTTAAGAAAAGATCGTTTTGAAAATGATACGCAGTGGTAGTCGAAATATCAGAAAGACAGAATTTTAATAAACGAACTTTCCAATCATTTCGTTTTATTCTTTTAATTAATGAAGACCTTAAGACCTACAAAAACAAATCTTACTCTTAATCACATTAAAGGTCGAAGAAAGGATTGATTTGATTCTTATCAAATCTGCTTACTGATGAACATATTGACCATAACTCTAAAAAAATGTTTATGCTTTAATTTATTAAATACTTTTCCAATTTGTTCATGATTTATGCATATTATAACTTCAAACCTTTTTCTATCCACCTCGTACCACTTTTCCCTACTTTTCGAAGCTAGCCGTAGGTGAGGAAGTACCTGCAAATTACGGAGAAATCAGAAAATTAATTTTACTTTTCGGGAATGCATATGTTTTCTGCTGTACATTACGTTTTTAGTTAACAATTTTATGATTCAGTTCAAAATTAATTTTTTTTAAAGTGATCCTTTTCTTTGAGAATAAAAATTTTTGGCTAAAATTCGTCTTTTTTTTTAGTTCGAAAATTTAACTATTCTAGTAAAAACATAACTTTAAAAAAATAATATTGCGGTTTCAAAAATTCAGCTGAAATATATCTATATTGGAAATTAACAATGTTCTAAAAAATTTATCTTTTTTGTTGAACTTCGCTGTTTTTTATTTAAAATTGAAATATTTTTTTAGAAATTACTGCTATTAAATGACATGTTTAAAAATTTATCTATTTTGTTTAAAATTCATCTTTTGGTTGGAAAATTTCACTATTTCAATAAAAACTTAACTTCTTTTCGAAAACTCATATTTCGCTGTTGACAGTACAACTGAAATTTTGTTTTGAAAATCCGAAAATTAAAAAAAAAATCGTCTTACGCATACAAATTTATCTGTTTCAGTAAACAGTTATTGCAGTTTTAATAAAAATGGAACTGTTTGGTTAAAAATTACTCTTTGTTGGTTGAAAATACAACTATTTATTCGAAGGTGGAACTACCTAAGAAAAAAATTTTTTGTGGATTCATCATTTGTAGTTAAAAATGCATTTTTTCAATTGAAAATTTGGTTTCTCTTTAAATTAACTTTTTATAAAGAAAATTTAACTAATATTGTTAAAGATTTATAATTTTTGCGAAAATTTATTCGGTTTAATTAAAAACTAAACTACTTTGTTAAATATTTATTTAGTAAACTAAGGTTCAGCACTTTGATTAGAAATATCAATATTAAGTCTAAATTTTGTTCTCGTAAGCCCTTTTTTTTTACCGAAAATGTAACTTTTCCGTTTTTGGTTGAAAATTGATACATTTGTAGTTAAAAATTTGTCTTTATGGTAGAAAATTAATCTTCTTGCTTGAAATTCAATTTTTTTTGGTTAAGAATGCAACTGTTTCTTTAAAAATTACCTTTCTTAATAAAAATAATATTTTGGGGTTAAAGATTAATCTGTTTTACGGAAAATTGATCGTTTGGCTTGAAATATCAACTATTATATTGTTCGTTAATCATTCATTTTTGTAGATAAAAATTGAATTATTTGGTTAAAAAACTAACTACTTTGTTGGATTTTTTTTATTCAACTATGTCGTTGAAAATTTAATTATTTTGTTAATACTTTGTTTTTTTCTCTAATTAAAGTATCAACAAGAATAGTTCTTGTTGTCAATCAATCCGTTTGTTGCAAATGCAATTTTGTTGGGTTGAAAGTTCAACTATCCTCTGAAAAATTATTTTCGCCTTAAAAATTTGGTGAAAAATGCAGCCGTTCTTGGTTAAGATTTAATATTTTTTTATTACAAATTTGACTATTTGGTTAAAGGTTAATCTATTTTCGTTAAAAATACGACAAATTGGTTACACGCGCTACCGCTTGGATAAAACTGAATGTTTTTTTGATAATGGTTTAACTAATTGGTTGAGAATGCAACTGTTTTTTGTTGTAAATGCAAGTTTTTGGCTAAAAATGAATTGGATTTTGTTGAAAACGTAACTATTTGTTCGAAAATGCATTTGGTTTAAAACTCAGCTTCGTAGGTTGAAAATTCAATTTAGGTTTTTCGGCCATCCTGTTTTATCTTCGCTTCCTTTGGGGTTTTGTAGCCTCGGTCAGAAACCCTCATAATTTTGAAGGGGAGTTGCGTGATAATGAGGTGTCGTGAAGTAGAGGAAGTGAGGAGAAATGAGGGTTCGGGAAGTAGGCGAAATGTGGAAAAATGAAGGGCCGAAAAGTAAGGGAAGTCAGCGGAAATGAGTGGAGGGGGAGTATGGAAAATGAGGGGAACTGATGGGATGGGAAGTATGGAAAATTATGAGAAATCAGGGGAAGTAGCGAAATTGAGGTAAAATAGGGTTAGTGAGAGGAAGTGGGTGAAGGGGAACTAGTGGCAGAGAGGGCGAAAGATGAGAGGAAGAGTACGGAGAGTAGAGAAAATTATTAGAAATGAGGATAATCTAAGTAGGGGGAGTAAAGAATCTTATCAGAAATTAGGCTGAAAAGGGAATGGGTAGTGAGTTCAGAGGAAGAGAAGTAGAGGAAAGGGTCGAAGAGTGAAGTGTGAGGAGGAGAAGTAGGAGAATGTAGGGGGATTAATGGATGAAAAGTATTGGCGGGGGAGGTTTAAACGACTTAACTATCTTCTTTATAGACTGCATTAAAGAGTTTTTTTCATAATCGTAATTACAATTATTTTAAAAAATGTTGACTGCTACTTTTTCATGAAACCCAACGAGGATCTCGAGAAGGAAACAAAGAGGCAAAGTTTTGCCGAATTTATTGCTGGCAATTACAGTATAACTTACGAGTAAATGGTATCGACACCTAGAAAAGTGAGAAAGGGAGGCCAATGCCCATTCGTTATGGTGCAAAACACACCGTTAATCTGCAGCCACCCTGCTCTCGTTACAAACTATCGAAACCACCTGTCGACTTCTGGTAATCGCGAAACGAGAGTTTAAAACGATTGGAACTGCTGCGAGCACTGTAATTGGTCAAAATTCTTTATTGACCAACTAAAAAGTCTCTTTTTGTATTTCGCTCTCGTTTCAAGAAATTCTTTTTGTGTTCTCCGACTGCGGGCGACTGGTATAAATCATCTTCATTAGCAGATTTTCCGGAAAGGTGAACTTGAAATGGAAATGTCAACTTTCTGAAAAAAAATCTCCTGAACATTATCATAAATTAAAAGAACCTTTTCAGAAAGTTATTTCACTACGAAAGAAATATTTAAAATAATGGAAAATCTAGCCAGGAGGCAAACTCTTGCAAATTTTGCAAGCACACTTTCTTTTATTTCTCTCATCTTCTTCATCGCAACGTTGAAATGCATAGGACGTTACATTTTCTTGAAATTGGAATTGTTGATATGAATGCAACGTGAAAATACGTTTTCCTTTGATTTTTCTTGTGCAAAAGAATTTTCTTCTCTTAGGCAAAGTGTAAAGCAACGGGTATCAAATCGCCTCAGAAATTGATATCGTTTTATGGAAATTCAAATTATTGATGGTGTATACTACATTTTTTCTTATGAGAATTTCATTCAGGGATAAAAGTTTTGTCAATCTTTATTATTCTTTTGACGAACATTTCTATTCTTTTCTAATAAATATTCTTTTACGTTTTTCTCAACGATTTTTCATATAATCCGTTTCAAATAAAACAATTTTAGATTAGGCGAAATCGAAGAAACGACCATTTTTCGAATGGTATGAATAATAATCTAACTTGTATCTGTTCTAGATAAAAATATTATTACTGAATAATTTACAATTACAAATTTCAAATCATAAGCCCTAAAAATTGAAAAATTTCAGAGCAAAATTAAGATAATTATACAATTTGAAGAATTTGAAGATTTTCGAAATGTCATTATTTCAAATCTAAATTTCGAAAATAGGACTTTTTTGTACATTTAAAATTGAGTAAAATTATATTCGAGTTTTAAAAATTGGATCATCCAAAATCAAAGGTAATTATAATACTATTTCTGAAAGAATTCTAAATTCAATAATGTCAAATTGAAAATTTTTTAATTTACATTATTTTGAATTGATAATAATAATATTATTATAATATTATTATAATATTATTATTATTTTGAATTATAATATTCTAGAAATTCAGATTTCTATTAAACAAAACAAAAATATAATTAAACATTTAAATTGATTTGACAAATCACTCTACAAAATTTAAAAATAGTAATTCTTTGAAATTAAATTATTTTATAACAATGTTCAAAGTAAAGTAATTTTCAATAGAAATAATTGAAAATGAAAAAAAGTTATATCAAAAAACGTTGACAATTAAATGAATCCGAAACTCATTTAAAACAAAAAAATGTATTTCAATTAAAGAATTAAAACTTGTTAGCTAAATGAATTGATAATTTATAATACTTTAAAAGTATAAACAATTAAAACTAAATATAGTATTATTTAATCACTGATATGTCAATTTCAGATAGTTTCATTTTTAATACGCTAATAAATAAAAATTTTTTGTGAAAAACGTATACTGTACAAACTCGCCATGATTACAATTTTTTAAATGGCAGCATTTCAAGCCATAAAATTCAAAATTGTTTTCTTTTTTGTTTAGTTTTAAATTAGTAATATTCTGGAATATTGTAAAATACAAAGTAATTCAATTTTCAATACCTATTTCTAATTATTCTCATTCTTAAGGATTGAATTTTGAAAATTATTATTTTTATTTTTTTATTTTTTTGGATTTATTCTTCAGACATTAAGTTCAAAATAGTTTAATAAAAAAGTCTTTCAAGTGAAAATTGTTTATTTATAAATTCTTACAATAACATTCTGCAATTTTGCCCAATTTGTCAACATATACAATTTTTTATGTTTAAAAATTGTAACCAAACAATTTAAAATATGTCGTTGTAAAACCAATTAATTTAAAACTGTCTAAAATTGAAACGAAACAATTGAGGAAATTTAGATGTAAAATAATTCAATATAAAAAAGACTGTTAAGGCTTTAGATATTAAATATTCATAATTGACATTGTCATGAAATTTCTAATATTTAATTGAAATTTAAATAGAATAGAAACTTTTTCGAATTTATTCTTTTTAGAGGAAAAAACAGTTTTTGCTCGTAATTATAGAAATTTAAAAGATCACTGCTGTTTTTACCATTCGCGATTGGAGAATTTTAAATATTGTAAACCTTTCAAGTTTAATTGTTCTGAGGACTTATAAAATTAAATGCTTTCTGATTGAAATCTTTTTGAATTAATACGCGCTGATGATTTAACAATTCTAAAATTCGTTTTTAAATTGAAGCATTCTTGAGTTAGAGTCTTGAAACTAAGACCCAAAAAATAATTAAGCTTTTAAATTTTCCTTCAGGCGTTTCAAATTTCGCTTTTTTGTATCAATTGGACAATAAATAATTTGAAAATCAACAATAAAGCATTTCCATACACTCAGAAAAATATTTGTTTTCAATTAAAGAAAAAGTTTCTTTAACATAGTTTCTTTTTGTTGACTCAAGCAAAAAAAAACTAAAAAAGAAGAAAATCATTTTAAATTAAAGAAAGATTTTCTTTAATTTAAATAATCTTTTTTCTGAGTGTACGAGGAATATAAATTCATGTTACTTCAAGTAGGAAAATTTTTTAATAAGATATCAAACTCAAATGGCAGATTAACTTAACAGATTAGGGATTTTCCATGAATCCTTTTCTTCTTTTTTAAAGAATTCTTATTGTTGAACTGTATTAATAGAACCCAATATAAAAATCAAACCTTTTTTGTGTGAAAAGTTAGTTTTTTCTAGCTGAAAAGCTAAAATTATATTTTTAATTCAAAAGTTATCTCGTTTGGTAACAATTTCTACTACTTAAATGAAAATTTCAATATTTTGTTAAAAATAAAACAATATTATTTAAAAATTCATTTATATGGTAAAAAATGTTAACTACTTGCTAAGAAGTCGAAATACTTTGTTAACAATTCATTTTCGTTGTTGAAGCTTTACTCTTTGATAGAAATTAAACTATTTTGTTGTAAATTCTTTTCATTTTGGGATGAAAATTAATCTTTGTTAACAGAAATTTTAATTATTCCATTCATAATTAAAAATTTATCTTCTTCAGGTTATAATTCAACTATTCGGTTGAAAATTGATCTTTTGGGTTGAAAATTCATGTATGTTGCTAATAATTCATATTTTTATGTAGAAAATTAATCTTGTTGATTATTAAATCAACTTTTATTTAAAATTAACCTCTTTGTTGAACTGTTTCCTTCAAAATATATTTTTTTTGAGATTGATCGTTTCACTTTAAATTTTATCTGTTTGTTTGAATTTTTTAATATTTTGCTGAAAATTCATTTTTTTACTGAGATTCAATTTTTCTTACTAATAATGTAACTACTTCCTTTTTAGTTAAAAAGTAAGCTTTCCTGGTAGAAAATTCATCTTCTTTGTTAAAAATTGATTATCTTCAGTTTAAAATTTAGTTCTTTAGTTGAAAATTCATATTTTTTCGTTAAAAATGCTTGTGTAGAACCGAAAATTTACTTATTTGATTAATAGTTCATCTTTTTCTGTAGGAACTTAATTTTCTTGGTTAAAAAATAAGCTTTTCGGTTAAAAATTCAATTGTTCGGTTGAATTTTGAGCTTTCTTGAAAACCAATTTTTATTGTAAATATTCATAATTTTAGCTGTAAATTTATTTCTATGGTTGCAAATTCATCTCTTCGGTTGACATTTGAACTATTTCACTCAAAATTGTTTTTGTTTTGGGTTAGGAAATTTTTTCAGTGATAATGTAGCTATTCCCCTTTTAATTGAAAATTAATTTTTTCAGGTTTGAAATTCGTCTTCTTCGTGGAAAATTAATATTTTCGTTTGAAATCTCGTCTGTTTTGGGTAAAAAATACAACTACTTGGTTTCAATTTTAACTATTACATGTTCGGGTACAAATTTGTCAGCATTAGTTTAAGGGTAAACCATTTGGTTGAAAATGCATTTTTTTATCCATAAAAATTAAACTGTTTCGTAGAAAATTAATATTTTCAGGGCTAACGGTGAGTGGGAACTAACCTATTAGAGCCCGCTCAGATTTTGTTTTTTCACGCCTGAGTGCTCGCCTGAGAGACAACCGCATAACATACACACCCCACGCAGCTCCTGTTACATCTTCCTGCGGCGCAGCATCAATTCTCGGAAGGGCTATAGAAGGAAGGGCTATTGAAGGGTTTCCCTGTACTTGGTTTAAAGTTGAATTACTTTGTAAACAATTTATTAGCTTGCTTAAGGCTTTATCAGTCAAGTTAAGAATACAACTATTTAGTTGTAAGTTTACTTCTTTTTGTTAATTCATATTTTTGCGCTGAAAATGAAGCTGTTTTGTCGAAAATTCGTCTTTTTCGCCAAAAATTCAATAATTTGGTAAACAATTAAACTATTTGGCTTCAAATTAACTTTCTGGTTGAAAATTTATATTTACGGTTAGAAATTAAAACGCTTTGGTACAAAATTAATCTATTTATGAAAATTTAACTATTCTGTCGGAAATTCGTTTTTTTGTTTGTTAAAAATTAATTTATTATCTGTAAATGTAGCCATTTCATTTATGGTTGGAATTTCTAATTTAAAACTTGAAAATTTAACTAATAGGTAGAAAATTAACCTATTGGGTACGGACATGACCTTGATATTAACCGGATATGGCAGGCAGCGCCTGCAGCGACCAAAGCCTGTAACTCCTTGGGGATAGAAATTTGAAATTTACTCAAGTTAGCACGTGTGCATTTTTTTAAAATATATTAAATAAATAGATGATTGCTTTGAAAACGTATGCAACATTTTTCAAAACGAAACTTAATAATAGAGGAAACTTTCTTGCAAAAAGATTTAGTGAAAAAATTGTCTTTTCATTCCAGCTAAACCCGTTCTAGTTTCGTTGTTGGTTATGAACATAACCATAAAAATTGTCGGTAGAATGTCAACAAGCGGATTGATGATGCATATTTTAATTAGAACAGGATTTTAAGCTATAAGTCGTTCTATCGATTTTTATCCTAAAACATTGAATAAAGGAAAAGGTTTAGCAGTATTCATGTGGTAAAGGTGAAGAAGTGAAATCAAAGGTAATACGCCAAATTCAGTGCAACGTTATCAGACTAGCATCTGTTAGTTCTTCCCAACACGATGTTAAATTACAAAAATAGACCAAATTAAGAATATGTTTAACATTGATCAATTAATTTTCAATTATTTCAACAAATTCAATTTGTTTATATAATTTTCCTTTCGAAATTTCGTTTTTTACTGAAAATTATTACTATTAGTCTAGTAAAATATTTATTAATATTGATTTATTAATTATCAATTATTCAAACAAATTGAATTTATTTAAATATTTTCTTTCTCAATTTTTCAAAATAATAATTATTGCTATTTCTTTAGTAAAATATTGACCACCATTGTTTAATGAATGTTTCATTGTATAGATAAATTTCAATTATTCAAATAAATTTTTTTCTACAATTATTTTTGTTTACAAAAATATTACTATATTATCGTTAAGCCACACAAATTTATTTTCAATTATTTACCAATCGTTAAAGTAATATATTTTTACTTATTTTCCACAACCCTAAATTTGTTTAAATAATATTTTTTCATAAAATATACTTCATGAAATTCAAAATAAAATATACTCCATTAATATTATGGGATAATTAAACGTTCTAACCTCAAAATCTCATAACTCACACTGCTTTGACAAAAATAATAAATCGTATAAATATAATATTACTGACTTAATTAACAAAATAATTTTTCCAGATATCTTACTATTTCTTTTTCAAAAAAGAAGAGTATTGAAATACTTGATGTGATATTTGTAATCCGATAGGAGATCTGTCATTGACAACAGAAATTCGAAACGCAACTCCGACCAAACCCTTTAATAAACTCGAGCAAAAGTTTTGTTCCCTAACTCGAGATTTTATTAGCTTTTCTTGGGCACATCCGTTATCTAATGATTAAACTCTTACTTTCAGCATAAATTTATTTATTTTCAATCGCATCTAAACAAGTGGAATTCATCCCCAATAAATTGCCACTTTTAGGTAACAGTTGGCGCCAGGCCGTTTCCGTGGCCGTACCCAATATTGTTGCAAATTTGGTCTATCTGGACAGAAATGAAACATTTTTGTTAAAAATGTATCGCTGTAATTGATGATTCGAGTATTTTGATTAAAATTTACCTTTCTTGATTGAACATTAACATTGCTGTTTTTAATTTTATTTTTCGGTTTAATAGTTACCTGTTTTATAAAGAAATCCACTCTTTGGCTTGAAAACTGAACTATTTTGTTAAAAATTCGTCTATTTGGTAGGGAAATTAATTTTGTTCATTCGAAAATAATCTATTTCACAGAAAAAAAGAGAAGATAAACTTTCCATCGATTTTCGACGAAAGATTCTCAGAAATGAACAGAAATGAACTTCACAGGATAAACTTTAACTAAATATCGGTTAAACTTTCTTTTGTTTTCCCATGACAACACAAGTGTTTTGAAAAACGCGAAGTTGTCTGAATAAAACTTTATCCCTCTAAAAAATGTTCTGCCAAAATTTTATCATCACTTTATTCTGTGTTGCTGAGGATTCAACGACTTTCTTAAAAAGTTTTCTTTTTGTCATTGAACTGAAACAGTTGATACTTCGTTTTTTTTCAAATTATTAATTTTGAAATAAAAAATGAGCTATTCTACTTCTGTTTGCAAAATTATCTTTATTATTTGAAAATTTACACATTTTGTTATAGTTTCGGTAGAAAATTAATCTTTTTAGTTAAAAATTCATTATTGTAGATCAAAAATGTAAAAAGCTAGCGGAAAAATAGCAGCTCCAATGTAAACAAAGTAAGTTAATTAATTTCAAGATCATAATTATTCCTAATTAAAAAATGCTTTATACTCTCTGCTTTCAATATCCTTTAATATTGACCTTCTCTGGCTCTTTTCTCTTCAAATTTGCGTATGATAGTTTCCGTTTAAATCAATTTCTCTCGTGTTATCACAGCATTTATGTGTATATTTCCTTTCTCCCTTTCTCCCTATCTTTTTGGCTACATACATATTCCTGCCACGAAAACGTAATAACGCTCTTTGCACATAGAGCAGAACATTCTGCGGTCTTTTTGACTATCACCCTTATTTCTCTTACACGAGGGTCTCTATTTTTGTTTAAAGCTTTTTAAGAAAATACAAGTCTGAAAGGAAATGTCTGTGGGTATCGGGCAGTTGGAAACTGAACCTTCTAGAGGTTAACTTTAAAGAGCAAAAAAGATATCTGAAACTGAGAAGATGGGCTTTTTTCAAATACTAGCTGTGGTAAAATTGTTCTTGCTCTGGTCAGACCAATTCGATGCGATGGCGTAAGTAATGAGAGAAATTCTAAGTACCTGAGCCGGAAGAGCTGCGAATATCCAGTCCTGAATTTTACTACGATTTTATCTAATTGAATCTTTTCGAGCGAGTTAACGAGCCACTCGTTCCTATTCTCTGCGCAGCTCAGACAACGGTTATGTGATTTTTTGATCCACTTAGACTTGAGCCGTGGAATATGCAAATTATATTCTTTTCAGGTTAACACCGTATAAATATTTATTTTGTTTAAGTTGATATTATGCAGGGACTTTATTTAATTGCAAGACGTGATTGTGCTGTTTGAATCAGGAATCAAGTGTATCAAGGAAAAGTAAATTATAGTGCGCGCAGAGTCAGACTGCGAAAAGAATGGTTAGAATGTATAAATGAGATCCTAATTTTAAAACACATAAGAAACCATAGAAACACAAGAGTTTTTATTTTAAAAAATGCATGGACGTGAATGAAGCTAGAGGCAGATGTCAGGACAGAAAAGTGTGAATTAAAGGAATCTGTATTATCATCGGAGCTAGTTACTATCGATGAGTGCCGAAATTCTGTGAAAATAGAAATAAAAACTATCGAACAAGTTAACTCTTCAAATGACAGAAAAGGCTTAACTTAATTTATGACTGGACGGAAAATATATACATTTTTTTTAAAACAATTTTTTTGAAAAAAAAAAATTTATTTCGCTTCACTGGGAATCGAACCACAGAACTTTCAAAGAGAGATCGAAAGAAGAATCTTTTTTCAGAAATATACGCTATGTCAAGCAAAGTGTTACATTTATTATACGTGTAATTTCAAGGAATTTGTATTATCATTCAAGCTAGTTACGAGGGTAGTTCAATAAGTCCTTAGAATGAAGTATAAAAACAATTTTTTTTGGGTAAATTTTTTTTTATTTTTCAACATAATCTCCTTGGAGCT
>NC_046660.1:65529034-65544850 GCF_010883055.1 Belonocnema kinseyi
AAAACAAGTTTTACTGTACACAATGATGTTTCAGCTCAAAATTGCTTTGAATGAAATAAGTTTGAAAATTTATAATTTTTTTTATTCGATCTTCTGTTTATAAAATAAAACTACGTGTCCTATCAAAACACGATGGGTAACAAAATTTACAGTCTTTTGTTCAGGAATACAACTTTTGCCTTTCTTTTTCGTAGCTTGTGTCGTTTCTCAAAAATTTAAATTTTTTGTTTTTAATATTTTTTACGAATAAGACAAAAACTACGTATCCTATAAAAAAGTAATTCATAACAAATTTGTAGATCGTTTTTGGGTGCACGATGTTTGTTTATTCATCTTTTTTCGTATCTTACGTATAGTGCGTTGTTAGGCGCACACGGTTCCTTTTTATTTGTTTTTTTCTTTTGGATTTTGGAAATGCTATATCTCTGATAATTTTTTTGATCAAAAACGGGCCAAGGTTCAATTTTTAATGTTTGATTACTTCGAATAACCACACATAGAACCTTTAAATTAAAAAAAAAATTATCTCAAAAATTTTTAAAATGCTCTGACTTTTTAAAGTTTTATCTAAAACAGTTGGTTAACGAACTTGATGTAAAGTTAATATTAATGAGTTATCCGGCATAAAAATAATAGCTTCTTATTAAGATGAGAATGTGAAAAATAAAACATTTGAATATTTAACCAATTGTGCCTCCTGCATTTTCTACAGTACAGATATTAGTTTTAGTCTTATTTATTCAGTACTTTACATAGATTTCCCTAATAGTCATTTGAATCACCCGCCCTAAATCTTAAAGTTTCGAGAATTTTGTCGTCTGCTGCTCTCTAAACATAATTAATTTGTTATTATAATTACATATTATACATATTTTACAGGTGAAAAAGTACAAAATATGGAAAGAGAGTGTTTAATTTATTATAAAATAAAAATTTTTATCTTTAAAAATCTGTTTTCTGTGAAAAATTAAAGAATTACTGCTTTTAACCGCGATTATCAGTAATTATCGGTAATAACTGGTATGCTAAGGTACTACCGAGCTCAGTCTGAGCAGCGCCCATCAGTACCCATACCCCATTACCCAAAAAAAGTATTAAACAGGGTGGCTGTTAGTAAGGGCGGATCTAGACAATTTTTTGAAACGGACTATTATAAATTTTCTTCAAAAAACGTAGATTTGAATATTCCTTAATTTTATTCTTCGAATTTTCATGCATATCACCCGAAAATTTGTTCGCATCCACAAAAAAAATAAATCTATTTTTTATTTGATATTTAGAGGTAGCGTAAACCTCGTGAAGTTTAACACGTATTTCCCATAAGAAAAAATTCTCAAAAATGTTCTACTTTTTGTCAAATGGTCAACTAAAGTGAGTCAAAACTTAGAATAAAGTAATAATTAATAAAAGTTTAAAAATTAATTGGTTAAATAATCTAATTTGATATTCAATGATATTCCATTTGCTAAATGGTAGAAAGCTGACAGTTTTCTAAAAATTTAACTATTTGTCTACTTTTCACTTACAGTGAGTTAATAAATTGTCTTTTCTCTCTAACTATTATTAATACTTTGAATGAAAACATCACTGTCTTTGTTCTTATTTTAATAAGTGTTTTGAAATTTCAAGAGGTGAAAACATTTTCGGGGTCTTTTAAAGAATTTCTTATAATTTTCAAAGATATAGAACAATTTTAGAGGACCTTTATGATTTGAAATATTTTTATAAATACAAAGGGATTCAATCAGATTTTCGACGATTTCAATGATTTTAAGGAATTTTGATTATAATTATAATTAAAATTATATTTCCAAATACTTTAAAGCATTTGAAATAATTTAGGATATTCGAAAATATTTCAAAGCATTTCAATTTTTTCCAATCATTTATAGCGATTTTAAGCAATTTGAGAAATTTAGGTGTTGTTAAAGAAATTATAAAGTATTTTTAGTAGCTTCAAAAATTTTCAAGGATTTTGAAAGGATTTGAAATAATTTACTTTTTTTTGTTACAAATAGTTTAAAAACTTAGAAGAAATTTCAGGATGTAGGATTTTAAATCCCTTAGTGTTTTTTTAAACATTTCAAAGAATTTTAAATTTAGTTCAGTAATTTAATGGAATTTTAAAGAATTTAAAATATCTCAGGGTATTTGAAAATATTCATAGGCACTTTGAAGAGATTTAAGCAGCTTCAAAGGATTTAAAACTATTTTAAAGCATTTGAAATCATTTAAAGAAGTTTTGAAGACTCCAAAGAATTTTTAATTGCTTTCATTAATTTAAAAACATTTCAAAGGATTTTAAATATTTTATAGTTTCTTTCAACATTCTGCAAAATTCTTAATTGATTTCAATAATTTATAGGGATTTCCAAGGACTTTAAATATTTCAGGGTATTTGAATAGATTTCAACGCGTTTTCAAAAGCTTTACAAATTTTTAAGGGATATCAAACGATTTCAAATGATCTTAAATATCTTAGAGAATTTTTAAAGATTCCAAGGAATTTTTAATTGATTTTTAAAATTTAGACGGCTTAAGAAAACTAAAAATGTTAGGTTATTTAAAAAATTAGAAGGATTTTTCAAGGACTTTTAAGAGTTTGAAGGGATTTTAAGTGTTTTGAAAGGATTTGAAATCCTTGAATGTATTTTTAAAGATTCCGAGGAATTTTAAATTCATTTGAGTAATTTAGTAGGATTTTTATTTAATAATTTAAAGTCATTTTAAAAGGTCATCAATATTTTACATTAATAAAAAAATTCAAACAATTTTTCGAAAGCTTTAAAAAGCTTGAAGGGATTTCAAAGAATCTGATATAGTTTCGGTTTTTTTTTAAATTTCCAAAAGTTTTCGAGACCTTTATAGAATTACAAGGGACAAAATATTTTTTAAAATTTGAAATTTTTCAGGATATTTCTGAAGGTTTTAAGAAATTTTTAATTTCTTTTAGTACTTAAGTCTGATTTTATTTTTACAATTTAAAGCGATTTTATAGGGTTTGAAATATTTTAGGGTATTGAAAAAATATTAAGAAATTTTCCAGAGCTTTAAAAAGCTTTAAGTGATTTCAAAGAATTAAAAATATTTCAGGTATTCTTAAAGGAATTTTAAATTTATGTTAGTAACATAAAATGATTCTCATGAAATAATTTAAAGCAATTTCATAGGGTTTGTAATAATTTAGCGTAATAGAAATTTTTAATAGTTCCGAAAAGCTTTAAGGATTTAAAAAATTTGAAATATTTTCTTTTTTAATTCCAAAGAGTTTTCAAGACCTTTGTAAAATTCCAAGGGATTTCAGAATATATTAAACATGTTTAAATCTTTTAGGATATTTTTGAAATTTTTTCAGGAATTTGTAATTTATTTGAGGAATTTAATAGTATTTTAAAGGATTTTATATTTAAGGCTATTCTAACAGGCTACAAGGAATTTTCCAAAGATTAAAAAATTTTCAAGGGATTTCAAAGGATTTTTATGATTTTAAGGGATTCAACAAAATCGTCGAACGTTTGTAAGGAATGGCTTAGAATTTCGGAAAATATGAAATTACTTCATAGGGCCTCTAATGCTTAAAGATATTTCAAAAGCTTTTAACAGAATTAATCAATTTTTCTGACGGTTTTAATGATTTTAAGGGTTTTCAAAAGGTTTGAAGGTGTTTTAATCAATTTATCACTATTACAGGAAATATCACATTTCACTGGATTGCAAGGTATTTTGTAATATTTTAATGAATTTTAAAGAATCTATTTGCAATAAGTGAGCCATTTCGTTGGTTTTCGAAGATTTAAAGAAATTTGTAAATATTTTTTTGCAATTCAGTTTGAATTCACCCTGAATTATTTTTAATTTATCCTAATTGTTTTGAATTCGTTGGAATTTTCTTCAAATTTTCTAAATTTATTCAATTATACTGAAATGATGTTTTTTTTCTTTAATTTAAAGTATTTACTTATTTTATTCTAACATTTTTAAAACTTCCTTGCATTTTTAAGGATTTGATCAAATTCTTTTGAATTCTATTACATTTCTCTAAACTGATTTCAAACATTTTGAACTCCAAATCTTCTCGTTTGCCCTAAATTCCTATGCATACACTAAAATTGTATTTTAATAAACAACATTTTTAAAAATTTTATAATTTATTTGAATTACTTAGTCACTGTTTTACACTTTTTCGTTTAAAATCGTTCATTTTTCATTTTTTTCAAGCAAATAAAACTGAAGCAGCCCTAATTATAATAAATCAAAAATCTATAAATTTAACCAATTTCATTCCATTTATAAAAGATTTTATAATAAAAATTTTGCAAGGTTATAATTTTGTTCTTCAAAAGGTAATGGTCAGGGCAAATGAGAAATCAATCAAGGAAATGTCAGGATATTTTAAGAACCTAATTTTGCGGCCGCCTTGCATTATGAAATTTAAATTGTTTCTTATCTGATTACTCTCGAATATCCTAAAATTCAACAGAGATCGTGCGATACTGCAACAAAATTAAGATCTAAAAAATAGTAGATTATGCAAGAAGGAGCGAAAGAAGCAGATTTTTCTTGCGAGGACGGTAATTACCCGAGGTAAAAATTTACTTTTGTCCCGTAAAAAAAACAATTTTTCATAAGACGAATAGTATTGTAAAAAAAATGGTAAAAGATATTTTTTACTCTCGCCTCGCAAATTTTACTTTTGACCGTAAAATTTACTTTCGCGCCACTAATTTTATTTTCATCCCGCTAATTTTACTTTTGCGCCACTATTTTTACTTTCGCGGTTCTAATTTTACTTTCGCCGCGCTAATTATACGTTCGCTCCGCAAATTTTACTTTCGGCCCGCAAATGAGGTTCACGGGAAACATATGCTACTTTCACCCTTATTTTCAGGCACAAGAGATGGCCCTTTCCATCGAGTATGGAATCAAGGAATTCTTGTAACGCTTTGCTATGTCATTCATTCCCTAATTAAAAAGAAGCAAACTGTCAATCAATTGACTAGAAATGCTCACACGATTGAATATCTGATTGAATCGATATAAACTGGCTTAACCCCTCTATCCTGCGATTCATTCTGCGCTCTTCAAAAAGAGATTGGGAAATTTAACGAGCGGGCCAAGTATCATGAACCGATATCGTGATCACGCCTCTTTCTTCTCATAAATCCTTGCGGATTCAGCGAACTTTTCCTTCATCCTCGAGATTTTCTGGTTTATAACCGGTATAAAAGTGAAGTCTGGGGTTCTTAACCGTCTGAGAATGAGTGGAAAAGCCTGGATATGAGAGAAGCTATTGTGCCTCGCTAGAACTCGACCATTAGACATTGTTCCTTATGATCAGGTGCTGCGTACAACAGAACACAGTACAGTACTCTCTACAATAGTAGAGAAGGCTCAACAATAGTCTTAGTCTACAGTACTCTACACACTTATCGAAGGACCATAGAAACATTTCCAGGTGCTTATACGCACGTGACTCCAGATCCTTGATCCTTGTTTTCCACAATACCCCCTCGTTTTTCCAAGCATTATGTGCCGGCGGGCTCGAGAGATCAGGAATCACATTGTTCATTCAAGAGAGGAAAGGGAGGCTGATACACAACGACTTGGGTCAAGACGTGTTTCGAAAGTTAAACACCTCTTCACTAGCCTTTCATCCGATATCCAACGATACACCCTTAAAATTTCGTACTAAATTGGCACTGAATTTGACACTAGTAATATGAAGTCAGGGATGTGGAAACATATTTTTCTTCAACTTCGGTACGTTTTGGTCAGGATATTTGTGAGACTCCTGAGTTGCTGATGTTGCCAATTTCTTGAGAAATGCTTAGATTATTATATTTTGGACCGCCTCACAGTAGAGTAAGGTTAAAAAATGAACGTTCAAAGTGACATTTAGAATTCAATTATGCACGGATTTTAGATTTTTAAAAATTCATTAATAGTTTTTTCAGAAAATGGTAAGAGTAGATTTTTGGGAAAAAAGAGAGATAAGACTTTTTTTTACTTAATTTACATGTTAATACAAACAGCGAAAACGGTGTCGATTTTTAAAATTTTTATTTTTTATCTCATGGACACAATTATTTTTATAAGAGAGACCGGGGCTAAGCCGACACTTTATTTAAAGTAGTTTTTAAATTAAATTTTTGTTTTTGTTTGACAATGTATCAAGTAGGGTTAGATCGAGAATTTAGTTGGCTACAAAATGTTACTGATAGTTTTGAACAATTTTTAATCAAATAGCCGAATTTTTAACCGAATGAAATGAATTTCAAACTAAAAGTATAATTTTACTCTTTTTAACTAAACAAAAAATTAACTTACCACATCTAACAGTTGGATTTTATAATCCGTTTACATTGATTTAGTTCAACAAGAATTTTTTTAAAGGAGAAAAGAGTTAAGCACTGGAGTTTCAAAGAATGTTTCCCCGGAAAAAATAAGTCGTCATGCATTAAAACGCAGTCATTTTTCAAAAATTGGTAAGAAGCGAAGGTTAGAAAAAATTCAATTGCAAAAAACATGGTTAAAATTAATTATAGTTCGCGATTACTTCCGGTGCTTCATCATTTGTCATGAAGTGGATAGATAATATGTCATAAATTAAAATTTAAAGTCAAATTAATGATTTCAAAAGAACAAAATTATAAATTATTTTATGTTTCAAGAGACTCAATTTTATGTCTGGCTAAATAGATTCTCTTTTAATACAAAAAATGTTATCTAATTTGTATCGATTTGTTACTTAACTGGGTTATAAATCCAGCTGGTAATAATTCCAAAGCCCATAATCTGACTTAATATCATGCATTTCCTTTTCGGGTGTGTTCTCGCCAGATAAACCCTGTTTGGATTCTGCCTTCCTATTTAGATTCCACCCTCACTGAAACTTACCTCCAAGGAGAAATAAGCCGCAAGCCACAAGGGTCCTGTGATCCGAGTAACAATGACCGATCATGGCCGATATAGTGCCTGCAAAGATCAAAGCTGCGGCTGCCACTTGAAATGGTGCTGATATTCTGCAATAAAAAAGGAAAAAGCAAATGTCAGACTTTAAATATCAAATTGAACCAGATATGAATAGTGAATCCTACTGCTGAATTTTTTGACCTGTTAACAATATCGCAAGCACTGTTCGGTAAGTTACTTTTTTGATTAACTAGTTACAGTTACCTTACTGAGCGAAAAAATGTAACTAGTCACGGGTAGGTGACTTGTAACTGTAACTGGTTACAGTTACTAGATAAAGTAACTTTATTCAACTTGAAAAGTTACTGTTTTTCTTCCTTAAATTTGTAATTTGAAAATCAATATGACTAAGAAGATGATTAATAAAAACGTAATTAAAAACGAATTAAGTACTAGTGAAAGTAAATGAAAAATAGACAATACATATTTCAGAGAGCTAGAAACAGTATATATTCAGAATGAAATTCTAATTGAGTAATAGATGTAACTCAGACTATTCTGCCTATGATTTTCATCCGCCATTAACAATGATTTTTCATATTGAGTTTCAAGTTAAAATCACGAGTCACGTATTTAATTCTAGCATTTATATTCTCCCGTTTCACGGTACTGCATAAATCATAACTTTGCGCTGATAAAATAGTCGAAGATACTGCAGTGAACTCTTGTTTATTTTAAGGACCGCGAAAAGTAAAGTTTTCACATTTAAAGGCTGGAGGGACCCCAACTTTAGCGCGAGTTGTGGGGTGATTGTTGTCTAGCGACATTCATTGGCTGCCTCGGCCTTCTATCGTTGCGCGCGCTGTAAGCATTTGTATTGCTTTGTATTTGCGCATCATACATGCTAGTCCTTCTCAAGTGTTTTTGTTGACGTACGAATCGGTCAAGAGCATGGAGAATGATGAAAAGGGTAATCGAATATTCCGAAAAATATAACATATCCTCAAAATAGTACAATTCGCCAAATAAAAATCAATATAAAATAAGAAAAAAAAAGACTCAAATATTTCGTGGAATATTGAGTATCGCAGCATAAAGTCACGGTCATGATAGGATAGGTGGCAATATTAGGAGGGTTAGCGTAGCTCGCACATCTTCACGTGGGAACGCATACGCCTTTTTCGAGAAAATATTATAAACGTAGAAGTAAATTATAAATATATGAATAGTGTAATTTTTTAAGTGTAGAATGCATTTGCGCAATTCTCTTTCATCCTTTTATCGGTTGAAGACCTTTCAGTTTTAAGAAATACAATCAACTATCTGTCTATCTACCAATTCGATCTGAGGCACTAACCTACAATTTTAGATATTTTATTTTATTTCCTGATACTGAAAGGTTGTCAACCCAAAAAAGAATGGAACATGACTAAGAAATACATTCGAAGCCTGACAAATATTGCTGTTCGTACATTTTTGACTCACTTTTACGTTTAAAATGTTTTCTCCGAAAACTCGAATACATTCCCCTGACGTCACGCTAAAATACTCAATTCAAATCAAAGAGGGCTTCCCTCTCTCCAGGTCTCTTAATTGTCCCCCACTGACGCGGACGAGGCCGTACAGGGATCGTAACCAAAGGTGACGGAACTGCGCCACTTGGAATATTCGAGCACTCGAAATAAGCAAGGGTTCACTGAATTGTCAGATCGTGTATATCTGTATTAGTTTCTTCAAATATATTTTATTTGATGTTCCACAACATTTTTTTATAGAAAACTTCCTATAACTGAAGCCATCAACATCAAAAAATCCTGACGGATTCATAAAATAATAATTGTTTCGCGCAAGTATGCTGTGGGGGCATCTGCGTATTACGTAACAATATTTTCTATGATTTTTATCCCAACCCACCATCTTGTGACAATTTGTTAAATTTTACTGATCTTCACCCGCTTTTTCTTTTAAAATATATGAAACTGAAGCTGAGCCCCCTCCTATTTTCAAGAAAATAAAAATAAAGGTGATTTGATATAACCGTTAATCGAATAATGAATAATGAGTTTAAAATATTTGATACTTGTTTGACTATTATTTTGATTAAATCTTTCCCCTTTTTCAAATAATTCTGCTTTTCCCCTGTTATCAAGAAACTTCCCCTTGTTCTCGTTTTCTTGGTTAAATTTAAACGAAATCAATAAAACACAAAAAGAGAATCCAAGTATTCTTGGCTAGAATTTAATTTTCTTGTTGAAAAATGTATTATTACATTTTTGGGTTGGAATTCATCTCATTTTGTTTATGATTTCAATATCTGGTGGAAAATTCAATTATTTGGTTAAAATGTGAATTTTCTAGATAAAAATGCAAAGACTTAGTGGACAGGTGAACTACTTTGTTAAACATTTATTATGTTTTTCCAAGATTCATTTGCTTGGTTAAAAAAACTGCTTATTTTGTTGACACTTTGTTACATTTTACTTTGAAAATTAATTTGTTTAACGGAAAATGTAGCTATTCTATTTCTGGTTAAAAATCTATCTCTTTAGTTAAAAATATAACTATTTCGTCGAAAATTAGTCGAGTTTACAGTATATTGATCTTCTTGGTTAGAAAATCTACTTTTCAGTTTAAAATACAACGTTGTGTTAAATGTTGAAATATTGTCTTAAAATTTTTTTTATGACGAGACACTACTTTGGACGGAAATTAATTTAGTTAAAAATTAAACTATTTTGATAAGAATTCATTTTTTGAGAATTATTTCTCTTTAATTAAAAATTTAACTTTATTTTAATAAATTCACCTTTATTGGTTGAATTTAACTGTGGAGTATTAAAAATCAAAATAAATTGTTGTTGAAATAATTATTACATATTTCGTTAAGAATGTATTTTTCAGCTAAAAAATTACCTATTTGGCCTAAAATTGAAATACTTTGTAAAATTTTATTATTGATCAAGATTTATCCTTTTGTATGAACAAACAACTATTTGGTCGTAAATTAACTTTCTCGTTAAAAACTCATATTTACGGGTAGAAATTTTAACAGGTTTATACCATTTACTATTTTTGTGAAAAATCGTCTATTTGAGTAGAAAAGTAATTTTGCTTGTTGAAACTTCATCTTTTTGGATGAGGATTAAATTATTTTGTTACAAATTTTACTTCTTTAGTTGAATTCAACCATTTGATAATTCGTTTTTATTTTTGTTAAATATTAATTTTTTGAACTAAAAATTTAGCGATTCCATTTTTGTTGAAAAATTTAAATATTCAGGTCAAAATTTATCTTTCTTGATTGAAAATTAACTTGCTTGTTGTAAATGCTTCTTTTTTTGGCTTAAAAATCAACTCTTTTCTAAAAAATTTACATTTTTAGCATAAAAACTGAACTATTTTTTAAGAAAAATCGTCTATTTGGGTATAAAATTAATATTCTTTTTTCAAGATTCAGTTATTTTGTTGAGGATTTAAATATTTTGTGAAGAATTCGTCCTTTTAGTTGAATTCATCCGGTTGATACATCGTTTTTATGTTGTTTAAATATTAGCCTTTTTAACTGGAAATTTAAATATTCCATGTTTGGCCGAAAACTCATCTTCTTTAGTTAAAATTCAACTAGTTATTTAGAAATTCGTATAGTGATATAAAATTAGTCTTCTTCATCTCCTTTTGGATTGAAAAATACATTTTTATCACAGAAAAATCATCTTTCTTAGTGGAAAATTCATCCCTCTTTGCTGAAAATGAAAATTCTTGTCATTTACAATTCATCTATTTCGGTGTAAAGTTAAGCTTATTTGTGAAAATGCATCTATTTGTTTGAGGATTTAACAATTTTCCAAAAATTCGTCAATCTTGTTGAATTCACCTGGTTTATCATTCGGTGATCTGTCTTTGCTGAAAATGAAATTTCTTGTAGAAAATTCAAATTTCTTCTACTAAATTCGGCTTCTTGCCTTGTAAATAAAACTATTTAATTAATTTTTAATGCGGGGAATTCAGATAGTTAGCCGACATTATCTTTTACTAACGTACATATTCTGAAAAATGTTCCAAATTTATCAGTTGTTTTTCTTGTATTTTAAAAAGACTAGAATGGGAAAATATTTTAATCGTATATAAGCTCTTTTGGTTTTACCATAAAAATAGCAAATACTAATTTTGAAAGAGTTGACGTTGCATTTCAGAATAGGTTGTATTCTCGAGAGATAGATGAATGAAAACGTAAATTTTGCGAGATTGGCAGCTTTGTATTTAGCTAGTCGGACGCAGCTATTGTAATTCATTGTGCAATTGTGGAGTGCAGTTCCGACCAAAGACAATTTTTCCCTTTTGTTCTGCCTTTTTCTTCACGGACAATTTTCCGCTGATAACTCAATTCGGACACTAATTCTTAAAAATATAATGAATATAAATATTAAGGTGGGGCGAAAGAATGAAATTTTGAAAGCGGGAAATAGAAGTATGTGGAAAAGTAGCCTATGAGAATCCTGGTAAAGTATAATTAATTTGTTTTCGATCGATAAAAGCCTTGGCTTAGCGGGTTAACAAAAAAAATTGGTTGTTCTTACTTTCGTAATTTTTATATTTCCGTGGATGTAATTTTTTTAAATTTATGATATTACTAATGCTTATTAGACCCTTGTTTTTAACAAATAATATTAAACCTTGCAAAAATTCAGGTGTTTTTCTGGGGTAAGTCAAACTTTTGTAATGGTAAAAACACTATTTCAATCATTTTTATGATTCTAGGGTATAGAAACTGGATAAAGTAACTTCAAATTATCTTAAAAGGTACTTTTTCACTTCCTTAATTTTATAATTTAAAAATCAAAATGAATAAGTTGGTAATTCATAAAACCTTAATTTAAAACGTATTTATATTAAGTACAAAAAATATATATTATAGCAAGTCAAGAACAATATATATTTAGAATCAAATTTTAATTGGATAATAGATGGCTTTTTAACAAAATAGTTGAATTTTCAATCAAAAAGATTAATTTTCAAAAGAGGAGTTGAATTTCAAAGCCAAAAGAACAAATTTTTAAGAAAAAAGGTACTTTTCAATCAAGTGGTTGGGCTTTCTACCTAATAGTTATATATTGAACAAAACATATGAGTTTTCAAACAAATAATTGAATCTTCCTATTGAAAATAATACTTTTTGAGAAAAGAATTCAATTTTTCGGAAAAAAGTTGATTCTTAACCAAGTAGTTGCATTTTCTATCAAAACATTAAGCCTTATACATTATAAAAAAATGAATTTGAAACAAAATAGTTAAATTTTCAACTAAAGAAAAGAATTTTCAATTCAAATTATAAATTCACAACCAAAAAATTAAATTTATAACAAAAGCTATAGTTCAACTGTTAACGATGTTGTTATATTTTCAACAATGATATAAATTTTTAATCCAAAATAATTTTCTACCAAGATTATTAGTTTTTTACCAAAAAGGCGAATTATTAGCAAAATCATCAGTTAAAAAGTTAATTTTTACACAAAAACATAATGAATTTTTAACAATCTAGTTAAACTTTCAACATAGTATACAAATTTTCAATCAGAAAAGACGAATTTTCAACAAAAAAAGCTGAACTCTAAAGTATTTTTTCACCAAAAGAGATGAATTTTTGAAGAAAAAAAGACACTTTTCAAGAAAAGAATTTAATTTTCAAACCGAAAATATGAATATCTAACAACATAGTAGTTCTTCTTCTCAACCAAATCAGATTAATTTTATACCAAAATAGTTGAATTTTCGAAGAAAAAAGATGAGATTTTTCTCCAAAAGAATATTTAACAAAATAGTAGTTCTTCTTCTCAACCAAATCAGATTAATTTTATACCAAAATAGTTGAATTTTCGAAGAAAAAAGATGAGATTTTTCTCCAAAAGAGATAGTTTAAAAATAAAGTCAAATTTTGAAAAAAAATGTCTACAAAAAAGTTTCATTTTTGTACCGTAAATATGACTTTTTAACAAAAAATTTCTTTTCAGCTAAACAGTTGAATTTCTAGGTAAATAAATGTAATTTAAACCAAAATAGATTATATAATGTTTGATATTATTTCAATAAAAAAATAATTTAATTTGAAATGAATCATATTTAAGCATAACTAAAAAAGGCGAATTTTCAACAAACTAACGAAATCCTCAACTGATGAATGGAAAATAATTTTCTATCCATCACTGACCCATAAACGTCTCATAATAGGAGCTGTACCAAAAACATAAAGTAACTCTGAAGTAACAAAAATTCAGTTCCAAGTTACTGAGTATATCAGAATATATCATGGGATGTTTACAGTAGATTAAAGTTTGCAAATTCTGATTTTTTTTGGGTTCTCATAAACTAATTTTACACACAGTTCCATGTCCGATATCCAAAATTTTGTTTTTTCGACCATCCTGTATTAATATATCAAAAGGTGTAATGGGATAATTGTAGTAGATTATAATTTGAAAATGTTCTGAAGGTACTTATATACTATTTTTCTGCATAATTGCATTTCAAAAATCCAAAATTTTGTTTTATACCCACTTGAATAAATATATCGAAAAATGTCTTTGCATGCTTATGGTAGATTACGATTTGCAAATTCTGATTTCGTTAGGGTCCTTATATACTATTTGTCCACATAGTTCCATTTCTAGTATCAAAACTTTTGTTTTTTCGACCCACCCGAATAAATATATAAAAAAATGTCTCGGGATGTTTAAGGTAGATTACAAGTCGCAATTTTTTTAGGGTTTACATATACTTTTTTCACATAGTTTCATTCCCGATATCCAGAATTATGTTTTTTTGATCCACCGGAACAAATATATCAAAATATCTCTCGGGATGTTTTTGTCAGGTTACAGTTTACAAATCGAGATTTTTCAGGGTCCTCATACACTATTTGTTCACATACTTTCATTTCCGATATTCAAAATTTGGTTTTTTCTATCCAACCAAATAAAAATATCAAAAAAGTTTTGGGATATTATATTGAAATTTGCAAAACCTCATTTTGTTGATTTTGTGTGAAAATCAGGGAATCTCTAGATTCAATTATCAATAAATCACAAACGTATCGTTTTAGCAAATCTGGCTGTGTAGATAGGATAGCGTACAATAAATTACGTTCGATAATATCTTGGAACAAAAAATGTATACAATGTGTAGTACTATAATCTTGCCTCTAGAAACCTGAGTATACATGAATGCATGTTGGGTTAGCGAGGTCGAGCTACGGAGTAACAAGCTTAATTATACTAATTAATCCCAGCTACATGTATCAAAGGAGAGGAATTCTCGAGAAGGTGGTTTGGTTCTTCTAAGCTATCGAATTTAATAGGACTGGGGTTTTCCCAAAAAATTAAATTATACTACACCCAAGAAATTTGATCCATTTTTTTTCTCAACTTTTTATTTCAGAATCATGTTGGGTTATGGAGGTCGAACTACAGAGTAACCAGCTTAATTATACTAATTAATCTCAGCTGCATGTATCAAAGCAGAGGAATCCTCGAGAAGCCGGTTTGGATCTTGTAACTCATCGAATTAAATATGACTGGGGTATTTCCCAAAAAATTAAATTATACTAAACCGACGAAATTTGATCGATTTGTCATCTTAATTTTTTATTTGAGAATCATGTTGGGTTATGGAGGTCGAACTACAGAGTAACAAGTTTATTTATACCAATTAGTTCCAGCTACATGTGTCGAAGGAAAGAAATCCTTGAGAAGGCGGTTTTGTTCTTCTAAGCTATCGAATTTAATAGGACTGGGGTTTTCCCAAAAAATTAAATTATACTAAGCCCACGAAATTTGATCCATTTTTTATCTCAACTTTTTATTTCAGAATCATGTTGGGTTATGGAGCGCGAACTACAGAGTAACAAGCTTAATTATACCAATTAGTTCCAGCTACATGTGTCGAAGGAAAGCAATCATTGAGAAGGCGGGTTGGTTCTTCTAAGCTATCGCGTTATAAGGACTGGGAGTTTCACAAAAAATTGAATTATACTAAGTCCACGAAAATGTATCCAAATTTTATGGTAATTTTTTATTTCAGAATGATAAACTTTTCCTTTATTATGACTATGCAGATTTCATATTGAGAAAAAACGAAACATACTTGAAAAAAGTATCGACTTTATTGCACTCAATATTAATAATAATAATAATAATAATAATAATAATAATAATAATAATCTTCGAACTCTTTAATTTCATTCATCCACATTGAAGCTCCTATGCACCTTAGATGAAAATCAATAAATTAAAAAACAATCGTGATGCACACTTTAAAAATTATTTATTTGCGATGATTTAGTTCTTAAATAGGACGATTTTTAACAACTCTCGGATACGACCCAGTCGTAAGTCGACCCCCACATTATCTTGTCTTTTACTTAACAGTCCCGTAGCAAATTCGAAAGAGAGCGGTCTCTTATATACTTGGTTGGAGAAAAAGCAAAATAGAAAATTTTCAATTTGGTATAAATACACTTTCTCAAAATTGTGCTTCGATATGCAGTTACTGAGAAATCCGGAAACGTACTAAAAGATAAGTAATTTATAGCAATTCATTCTAACTTCACGATAAAAGAAAGAAAGCAAAGGAAATTTAAACCTACAAACTAAAAATAACGCCGAGATTTTGAACCGGGGGTTGGGGGGGGGCTCGTTTTCTATTGAAAATTCAAAGATACAGGCCTAAAATAAACACAGAAGAGGGGATGTATATATATATATATATATATAGATATAGATGTATATATAGATATAGATATTATAGATAAGTCTTTGGTGACGGTCTGAGAAGACGGCCAGATACTAACTTCCATATATCACAACGCTGCTGAAGGCTGGTGACCTTCTCAGCATGAAAACAAAAACA
>NC_046660.1:65544950-65574038 GCF_010883055.1 Belonocnema kinseyi
AATAAAGCTAAAATGGCAATACATAATTCTATATTTGTACCGACTGTACTATACGGTAGCGAGACATGGACTTATCAAGAAAAATATAAGAGTAAAATTAACACAATTGACATGAGATTCATGCGCATATAATAATAAATAATAGTTCTAAGATTCTAACTTAATAATTCCTCAATATTTGAACGAAATTTTAAAAAATTTCAATATTTTGGATCTATAATTTGGAAACTTTTCAATTAGGAAGCATTTCATTTTTAAAGTTTCTGGAATAATTATACTCTAAAGTTTTACAATATTAAAATATTGATTTAAAATTATAGTTTTAAATGCGCTATTCTACAAAAAATTTATTTTGGAGACCTTGAAAGCAAATCTTTTTTGGATCAAAAGCTTAAATTCGAAAATATTAAAATGAAATTTTTTAATTTTTTAAGATATCCAATTTCACATTATTATGGTTTCAAATTTAAATATTAAAAGTATCAGAACAAAATCACAGTTAAACCTTCTAAAATTGAATTTTGGGTCTAAATGTTGTAAATTGTTTGGATTCAATTTTGATCAGTTATCAATTTGATAATTTTACATTTAAATCTTCTAAATAGTTCGGTTTTATTTGAAACGTACAATAGATACACAAAGTTCACTTTAAAGGATTTGTCTTTTTATAATTAGGCAATAAAAATTAAATTATTTTTTGTTTAAAAATGTTCCATAATATTAATCATTTCCAACTCAACTTGAAAAATAAAACAATTGTGAATTAAAAGGCAACAAGTTTGGCAGTTTCTAAGACTTTCATAAGTTTTAATTTTGAAATTAAAGTGTTTAAATCTTAAATAATTTGATTTATAGTTTAAAATTTTTTAATTTTTGAACGAATTAAATTTTTTTAAAATAATAAAAAAAATTTCTATGGTTTTGTGTGAAAATGTTTTAATATCATAATCGTTGGCAATTTCAATGCTATTGAATTTTATAAACTATATTCTGGAAATATTAAATTCTGAACGTTTTGAAATTATCCTATTTTCGACATTTTAATCTGAAATAATTTAATATCGAGATTATTTAATTAAAAATGAAATTGTTCAATTTTGAATGCTTTAAATCAGAAATTATATAATTCGCAAGCCTTTATAATAAAATTGTTGAACTTTCAAAATTTTAGTCAGCAATTTTCCAATTTTGAGAGCTTTTGATGAAAAACATTTCAACGTCAAACACTCTCAATGAAAAATAGTCCAATACGAAATGCTTGTATGGTGTACAAATTGACATATAGTTTTAAATATTCTTTTTTTATATATTTCGATTTCAGGGACTCATAAATGTTATTAAAAAATGTCAGTTATTGTCATGAAATTTAGACGAATTGTAGCTCCAATTCAGTACCAGGTCTGGTAGGATTTTAACCAAGATCATTGAATTAGAATTGGTTTTCTTTTGCACCTGGAAATTTAAAAAAAATTTCCAGGTTTATATAAAAAAAAAACTTGTTTTGATACTTCGAATACATCGATACATTTTTTAACCCGTTTGTTCGCGTCTTCGAGACGCGTAAATCAACCTATTGTAGAATCTTTTATGACCTAGTATTGTATTATCAAGTTTCAAAAAAATGATTATTTTGCTATTGAAATAAAAACGAATTTAATATTAAGAATAATATAGCTCTATCTCTAATATATTTTTTTTCGTCTTTGAGATGCTTAGAATGACTTGCTGAAGAACTTTCCATGCTTTCTTATTATCTTGCAATGGCTATTTACAACGTCTTTTAATCTATTGCTTATCTTGCTCGTATCGGAAAAATTTGTTTAATGTTTAATGTTCGTGTCTTCGAGACGCATCGATTACCCTATTGACGAATTTTCGATGACCTTTCATGATCAATCAGTAGCGACTTATAAAATTTCATAAAAGGTTACATTAATTCTATGAGATTCTTTTTTTAAATTTGGAATATAACACTACCCCCAGTTAAAAAATTGCTTGTTATAATAGAATACTTTGATCTTCTAATGGTACTATTCTGAAAATAAAATGTTCGGTAAGACAAAATAAAAGCTTGAAAAATATTGAAAGCTTAATTAAACCTTTGAGGAAGAAAGGTTCTCATACAAAAATAACATTTAAAGAAGCTAATAGTGAATACATCCATAGTACTACTTTAAACTAGTAATTAGAAAGTAGTAATACTACTTCATAGAGCAACATGCCTTAAAAATTGAAATTTATTTTTCACTTTTTGATTCGATTATTCAGTACCCACGAGACCAAATTACTTCAACTAAGGCTCATTTAACGCAGCGTTTGAGAAGCTTCGCAAATATTTCTATAAATTTCTTTATCTATACTCTAAACGAGGCAATCATTTATTAAAGTAAAGGTTAATTTTTATTAGGTCATCCGCTTAGTGGTCCGATACTGTCAGTAATTTAATACTTGTTCTTTTATATCTGTATAGGACCGTAAATCTGAGGACGATTTTAGATTCTGGTAGTATATTTTCTGACACAGTCTGGGAACAAGGAAGCTGTCTCAACACCGAAAGCTGAGAATATAATATATTTGGGAGGTGATGTATCGCCCTACCCCTTCTGCCCCTACCCTTTATGAAGGGAATGAACTAGGCATTGTCCCAACCACTTTGAAATATCCCACAGAGACGAAGACAGAGGAGGTTAATCAAGATTTGTGGTGGAAGAACGAGCTTACTGGGAATCCGGCAATGCCAACATACCCCTAAATTCTGATTGATCTACACCCAAACTTGATCCTAACCAATTTCAGATTTTGTAGAACTATGCAGGATGCACCCCTATTACGAATAAGTTATTCAACAGAGGAAGGCGAATAATCTTCTCCAGAGCTCCATTTATGTTTAATTAAAATTAGTTATCAGTAAAATAGTTTTTTTTGACACATTGTTTTTCTTTGTAACTTCTTTGGCTTTCCTGCTATATTTATATCTTTTACCCTGTCCAGAGTCCCTTATATCACCCTACAGACCCCTAATACTTCGTCTCACTCCTGTAAAAGCTCCTCTTATGTCAAAATTCTTCACATCCCTAAATTATCTGCTCTTTTTTCTCTACTTTTTCTAGCGCATATACCTTTCCCTCTTTTCCCTCTCACCCTATCCCATTATCTCCCTTTTTATCCTTTTTTCTCTTCATCCCCTCCTCTTCACACGCCGTCCCCTCTCGAATCTATTTTATATAACTTCCATCCCATTCTAACCCATTCTAACCCATTCTATCCTTTACTCCCCTCCAAATCACAGCTCTCCTCACTAAAGCACTCCCTTTTCTTCGGGCGCCTCCCTCACCAAATTTAGCCCCTTAAAACTCTATTTTCCTTTCCGTAAATCCTACCCTCTCAAATTTTTGACCCTCCCACCCTATACTTATTTCCCTAGTAACTTTTCCCATCTGCAAATCTTCCTTACACCCTATTTACCTTCTACGGAAATTTTCACGAAAAAAGTTAAAGGGGGGCATGCCGAAAGCACTTATCTTACATTTTGATGATTTTAGATGAGAGATAAAACTATTTTAAGGCCTAATTTGTATTTGAAAAAAATTAAAGAAAAAACGTCCGCACATTCGCTTGATGCACTTTTTTCCCAAACCATTTTAGTCACTTTTTCAGATAAAGTGACTGTAGTGACTTTTTAAAATGAAAATATTACTTAGTCACTTTTTTAACATAAATTAGAACAGAGGAGATCAGGAGTTTTTAATTCTTCTTAATTCCTTTAAATTCTTCTAAACTTCTTTCAATTCTTTCAAATTTCTCTTCCCTTTGAATTCCTATGAATTTTATCAGATTCGTGTTCATTTCTTCTGTTTACTCCCAATTATATAAATTGAGTGTTTTGTATTTTTTAAAAGGTATTTTCTCACTCGAATTATTTTTAATTTCTTTTTAATTCTTATCAATTTCATCAATTTCTCTTAAATTTCCTTAAACTATTCTAAACGCACTCTAATTTTACTGAAGATAATGGAATATATTTAACAAAAAAAAATCTGCCCACCTCGCGGGTATATTCGTATCGCGCGCGGCTCGCTGCGTTCGCAAGTTTGAACGACAGCTAAAGGGGCGCGACTGGTGGTTCTCGTGCTTCGCGCTCGATAATGTATTTACCTCGCGCTTCGTGCTCGATCTTTCTACCTAGACATTTTAAAACTAAAGGTGAAAGTATCGACAATAGTAATTTGGTGATTGTGAATTCTCTTTTATTAAAGCTCGTTCGGCCTTAACGAACATATTCTCATCACGTACTCATCACGTACTTATGGCGCGTGGCTGTTGGTTCTCGCGCTTCGCGCTCGTCAATGTATTCATCTTGCGCTTCGCGCTTAGAGGTGTATTTATCTCGCCCTTTGCGCTCGGTCTTTGCATTTGCCCCACATTTGTGCACAGACCTATTAAGGTTAGCGAACCAAGCATCGACAACTGTAATTTGGTGATTGTGAATTCTCCTTTGTTAAAACTTCTTCGGCTTTAACGAACACATTCTCATCACGTATCTCGTGCTTCGCACTCGATTTTGTCCAAAATGTTAACTTTTCTGTATTATGTTTAACACTTCTGTATCAAACTTATAATATATTTATTCAGATTATTTAGCAATAGACAGTTTTTATATAAAACTAATGCCTTCTCATTATGATGAGGATGTAATAATGTATCATTTTTGTGCGAAAAAATTTGAATTTACGATTTTCCAACAAAATTTAAAAAGTTGTTAAAATAATCGTGTAGGTCTTTAATAACTAATATTTTTTTTTGTTTACTTTTTTTCATGTGGTGCGTTGAATGATATAGAATTGTCATTTTCGTTTTTATTTTTTTTTTTTAAGTTTGGAAACGCTATAACTCTGGTAATTTTGTTATCAAAAAAAGTCATCAAGATAAATTGTTCATATTTTTGTGCACTAGAAACAGCACTATATGAAAATTTCAAATCTTAAAAAAGTGGTCTTAAAAATTTTGTATGCAAATTTTTACATAGGAGTTTTTGGGGTCGCCGGTTACAAATCTGAATTCAGATTTTGAAAATTCAAAATGGCGGGTCCAATATAGCGGCTAACATTTCGCATATTTTTTCTGAAAATTTGTGTACAGGGGTTTTAGGGATCACTGATCACGAATCTGAACTCAGATTTAGAAAGTTCAAAATGGTGAATCCAATATGGCGACTTAAATTGGGAATATTTTTGGATTTTTTTTTAATTGATATACAGGGATTTTTTGGAGTCGCTAATCACAAATCCGAACTTAGAATAAAAAAATTCAAAATGGCGGATCCAATATCGCGGCCAAACTTTGGATTGTTTTTTTGAAAATTGGTGTACAGGGATTTTTGATATCTCTGATCACGAATCTAAACTTAGATTTTGGACATTCAAAATGGCGGGCCGAAATTCAAAATATTTCTAAATTGTTTTTTAAAAGTTGGCACAGGCAGGGGGTCGCTGATCTTGAATCTTTATTAAAAATTACAAATATTTAGAATATTAAGGCTTGAAAAAATATTCACCTACACACCTAACACATGGATCAGTACCAATTTTCTGAATTTTCAAAATCTAAATTCACATTTGTGATCAGTGACTCCAAAAATCCTTGTGCACTAATTTAAAAAAAAATCCAGAAACTTTATTATTTTGATCGCCATATTGTATCCGTCATTTGGGATTGTCAAAGTCTAATTCCAGATTCGTTATCAGCGACCCCGAAAACCTCTGTATACCAATTTTCAGTAAAAAATCCGAAAATATTTCAAGTTTCGGGCGCCATCTTGGATCCACTATTAAAAATTTTCAAAATCTGAGTTCATATTCGTGATCACTGACAGCAAAAACCCCTGTATACCAATTTTCAGATAAAATCCAAAAATATTCCCAATTTCGGCAGTCATATTGGATCTGCCATTTGGAATTTTTAAAATCTGAGTCCAGATTTGTATTCAGCGACCCCAAAAACCCTTCAGCACCCATTTTCGTAAGGATATAATGGAAATTTTTTTGAGTAATGAGTTTTTTCAACAAAAAAGGCTTTTTTCATCTTTGCTTATAAGTATTAACAAATTATTTAAAAAATTTAGACCTTTCGCACAAAAATTTCAATTTCCTATCATCCTGCGAGCATGAAATTAAAAAAAGCCTGTGTAAAATCCAATAAAAACTACTCTGAAATCGCAAAAAATGATATGAATAAGGTGGGAATACGATATTCCCACCGTGCCGCAAAGGGTTAAAGCGTGTCAAAGGGAAATTCAATAAAATAATTACTTCAAATGTTACTGTGTTTACTACTACAACGACAACGACGATAATGACAAGGCCGACAGACAGACGTCATCGTAATACCGGTTTCTTTGGGAATTAAGGATTCTCGAAAAGTGAAAATTTCAAGAAATCTGCGATAGTCAGTTTTCCCATAAAACAAAAACCTCTTATTATGATGAGAATATAATAATTCAGTATTTTTTGTGCGATTACAAGATGAATTTTCGATTTGTTTTAAATTCTAAAACCTGTTATGATGACTTTGTAAGTTTTTCAAAAAGTAACGTTTTCCTTTTCTTACCTTTTTTTATATCGTGCGTTGATTTTTTTAGAATTTTCATTTTCATTTTGTATTTTGAAAAAGCCATTACTGTGATAATTTTCTTGTTATCAACAAAATCTATCATGTGTCAAAGCCCAATTCGATTCAATTAGTCGGTCCAAAGACATCCAGTATACGTACATACAACAACGAAAGACAGATACCAACCTGAAAACTTTTTGTTTCTTCTGAGGAAATCTCAAAACGTCGATATTTGATGGAATCCGCGAAAGTCATTTTTCGTATGAAACTATTACCTTCTCATTATGGTGTGAATGTAAAAAGCGCGTGCCCTATCAAAGAAATGTGAAAATCAAATTTTTAGATCCTATTTAGGCAAACCGTTTTTTTATTACACATTTTACTGTACCGAGTACCGTGTTCCACACATTTATTTTGTTAATTTTTTCGTAACTTGTGTCGAAAAGTGATTCATTATGAATTTGTAGTTTTTTCCAGTGCATGTAATTTGACTTTTTTTCATTTTTTTCGTATCTTGCATAGTTTAACCAAAAAATGGAATTTGTGGATTTTTTTTGGAAGGATTAAAGAATGTTGGATAAATTGTTCAACTTTTTGATTACTATAAATAACCGTACAGAGAATTTTGGAATTTTCAAAAAAGTGGTCTAAAAAGTATTCAAAATGTGCCCATTTTTTGAATTTTCATCCAAAATGTCTGACTAACGTCCTTGCCTTTAGTTTAGGACACTAAACGAGTGTGCCAAAGGGCAATTTAATAGATTAATTTTTTCGAAAGTTATCGTGTTCACAGACAGACATACAGACAGACATACAGACACATTCGTAAAAACCTGTTTTTCGGTTTCAGAGGGTCTCAAAACGTGGACATTTGACAAAAACTGGGGTTGTCAAATTTTACACCAATCTAAAATCTTCTCTAATGAGAATGTAAAAAATGCGCATTCTTTTAGAAAAATTTTATTATTCAACTTTTTATCGCAATTTTTGTCATTTTTCCATAAACTGAATTTGCTGATTTCCAATGCTTTCTTTACGATTTAAAATTTACACATAAGGTCTACTGAGCATCCTTACCGTTTTTTAACTTCTAAATTATATATATATATTTTTTTTTTTCGAAAATGCATTATTATATTTGAGAATATTTGAAATACTGTGAGAATGTTGCATGAAAAGATGTAACTTTTGGATTTTACATAATTTTATTATTTTTTTATTATTTTTTCATAGTTCTGTTTTTAGTTTTAATTATAAAATGTTTATTTTCGTGTGTTTTTTAATATTTTGTAAATGCTACAACTCTGATAATTTTTTATTTTTGTAAAAAGTCAATAGGATAAATTGTGCGTCTTTTTTAATACTATGAATAACCACACAGGGAATTTTTGAATTTGGAAATAAGGAGCCTCAAAAATATTCAGAATGTGCCCACTTTTTGAATTTTTTTATCTAAAATGGTTGAATAACGAACTTGACCTTTAGTTTCGGACCCTTAACAAGTGTACCAAAGGACGATCTAATAGATTAATTTTTTCAAAAGTTATCATGTTCACAGGCACACATACAATAATGCAGACAGAAACATTCGAAAAAACCTGTTTTTTGGATGCAGGGGTTCTCAAACCGTGGATATTCGACCAAAACTGGGGGTGGGGGGGGGGTCAAATTTTACACAAATCTAATACCTTGTCTGATGAGAATGTAAAAAATTAATTTAAATTATTTCGAAATGCACCCTGAACTCCTGATAATATATCCTGAATTCTGTTAAATTCTTTTGAATTTTCATACAAAATCTTTTCGATATTGATTGAATATAATGCACATTACAAATTGCTCACTGAAATAACAGTACAAGTAACCGCAATTTTCTCGTACAAATAGTGGGAGTTGGAAAAGGGGGTAATTAAACGAAATTTGGGTACAAACAGTCACATTTTTTCGGTATTCTTATGAATTTCATCAAACTTTCTTCTTGAATTTCCTGAATTCTTACCAATTCATTTTAAATTTACAGAAGTCAGTGGACTATTAATTTTTATCCTGAATTCTTCACATTTTATTTAATTTTTTTGAATACTTCTGTTTTATTAAATTATGTGGGCATTTTATTTTTAAATGTTGCTTAATTCAATCCCTCTTTAATTCCATAAAATCAATATAATATATAATTCAAATTCTACATTATCCTGAAATTGTTCAAATTCCCCTGGAATTCTTATAAAGTTTTTTGAATTAAATAGGTGACTTTTTTAATTTTCTAAGTAAATTAGGCTGTGGAAGACCTAACAAAATTATAAAATTAGAGAAGTCAATTTTTTCTATTAAAGGGGCACGTTTTCTCAAATTTAGATGATGATAAAAATCTTATTTAAAATTTTAAAAAGTTATAATTTACTGCCTAGCTATTTGGTAGTTAATTAGGCGAAAAAAGTATGTATTAAATAATATTATTATTGTATAGAATTCTTCTAATTTCACTATAATCCTACTGAAATCAATGAATTTTTTAAAAATTTGTTTGAATTCTTTTACATGTAACTTGAATTACTTTCAAATCAATCAGGCTTATAATGAATTGATCTGGAATTTGTTTAAATTAACCTGGTCTTCTTATTAACTTCACTGAATTAAATAGGTCACTTTTTCGAAGTAAATCAGCATGTGGGAGCCTTAAAAAATTATTTAAGGGAATCTCTTTTTGCTTGAGGGGCATGTTTTATTAAGTCTTCACAGTTCTAAACAAAAATTAAAATAAATTAAAAAAAGAGAGGGTTTATGGGTCACTTTCTGCTAAAAAAATCTCTCAGCCATAGTCAGATGTAGAGGAAACCTCCCTACAGTGGATAATGAAACACAGCGGGGATAATCATTTTTTAAAGATACTAATATATGTAAAATAATCAATTGAAAAAATATTTAATATATTATATGTGTTAATAAATGAAAACTCAAATTAATTATTTATCTATTATTTGTGCTCTTAATTAATTATTATTTAATGTAGGTTACATTACCAACTGTAGTAATGTTTCCTCTATACTCGTAGATTGATGCGACTCGATGCATGGAAATTTTGGCCAATTTAGAATTAGGCCTTTATAAAATGCTTAGAAATGAATTAAGAAAAAGATTATAAAAAATCGTTTTGCTAATAATCTACTTTTTGAAAAATTGTAAGTGAGTCCCTGGTAGTATGCCACCCTTCCGCTTTCTATCAAAAGCCTCATAATTTCTTTTAATTATTTCATCTTTTCCCACCTCTAGTATAAAAGTTTCATAAAATATTGAAGTAGCGCGAGTATACTTTATTTAATGAAAGTCAAATCATTTTAAAAGACACATTTATATAAGAAATTCAGTTACTTGAGTTGTAAATAATTAAAGGCTCTTCGCTTAAATAGCAACCACAGCGTTAAAACAGGTAATAAAAGCTGCATAGTTTGAAATTGCTTTATAATTCATAAGTTTACTTGGTAAAATTGAGTAAATTGCGGAGAAACTGGATCTAATTGAAATTTATTACCGATATTTTCAGCCCATATTTAAACAAACATTCCCCAGTAAATGAAAGTTTATAAAATAAAATGAAATAATTTTGTAGCATTCTAATTTTCAAGAAACTACTGTAATAAATAACAGAGAAGTTTTCGTACTTCAATTAAACTGTAATTTGAAATCGGAATTAAGCTAATTTATTTATAATCTTGTGATTGGAATCGTCAAAAATATGGAAATGCTAATGAGTATTCATTAAGGTGCCCAATAAAACAATGTTTTGAATTTTCTAAATGCTACCATCTAATGTCTTTCCTTTCGTTTGAAAAGTACAGCCATACATTTTATTTCATTTAAAAAAATTGGTTTGTAGTTCTGCTATGCTGTTTTAGGTCTGCATGTTAATTTTTGTTTGTTTTTCATTTTCTTTGAAAAAATAAAAGTCTTAAAGTCTCTTTGATTTACATAAACTATTTTTTATTTATTAATAAAGAAGACCACAATTTTATTATTGAAATAAAATGATTGAAGATAATAACGGGATTACAATAAGACAACTTTTGATTACAGAAAAATGAATGGTATGAAATAGCTATAATTAATGTTATTTTTAATTCCAATAAATTCAAAAGAATTCAAAAGAATTTAAAAGAGTTCGAAAGAGTTCAATATAATTGGAAACTATCCATTTATTTTAAGTAAAATGAGACTGATTTTAGAAGAATTAAACAAATTCCAATTAATTAAAAAGAATTTAAAAAAATACAGTATACATTAATAAAAACCTAGGGAAAATTTTAAGTCAATTGCAAAAAATTGTGATTGACTTTAATAAAATTTAAGTAATTTTATAAAAATTCAAGGGCATTCGATGAAATTGATATGAATTCAAGACGAATTAAAATAAAATCAAAGCAAATTAAAAATGATTCAATTGAATGCCAAAGAACTTTTTAAATAAAAAAATCCATTGAATTCAGGTGAATGGTACTGAATAGAATTCTAATAAAATTCAAAATAATTAAAGACGAACTAAAAAGTCTTTAGGATGAATTTAAAAAAAAAACTGACAAACTAAAAAGATCAGTTATTAAATTCAGTGCATTTGAATGAAATTTAAAAAATTTCACGGTGAATTCCAAATGAAAAAAATGTATATTTTGCTTTGTCACCCTGTATAAATATTTCTAATGTATTCATTACAAAAAAACCAAGAAATCCTGTGCATATTATACCAAGAGAAAAATGTTTAGGTGCCCTTTCAGATCATTACATGTAATGAAATAAAAAACTTTGATAATAATAATAACAGTAATATCTTTACTAAATTTTGGTTTATTTTAGAACATTGAAGGCTGATTTCTAAATAAATAACAAATGCTTTTTAAGAGTAAAAACTTTGTTAAATTTTAAGTCTGTATTTTCTAAAAATTGATAACTGAGTAAATGAATTTGCAAACAAAAAACGGCCTAGCGGAACAACTAAGCATTTGTTTTTAATGAAACAAAATACATGGTAGTAGTTTTTCATTTAGAGAAATTAATTTACTGGGTTTCATTTGAAAATATTAAATTACAAATTTTCATAGGGTAACCTTATATTCAGTTTCTCTGATAAGTTGGATGTCATTTTTGCATTGAATTTTTTAAATTAAAAGATCAATCTGAAATGTGAAATGCTCTCAGCTTGAAGCGCCTCTTCCCCTGATTGGTACTTTGCATCCACCAGTCGGATTTATATGCAGGGAGTGATGCGACTGAATTTACGCTTCGAATTACCCGTTATGATTTTAGCGTCAATCTCTGTTTGACTGCTCTTTCTTGAAAAGTAAGTCTTTTTTAATTGGCTTGCTTTCATGTGTATTGGAAAAATATCTAGGATTTCTAAAAAGATTATATTTTGTAAGTGTAGGTATTAAGCGTTTCAGAAATAATGAATTTATTGAATTTGATACTTGGAGAACTTTTGTTTTATTTTTACTATGTTCCTTTCTTTACAAGCATGATCAGCAAGCAAGTTTTAAAGATTGAATAGTTTTATATTGAAATTCTTTAAAAATATGAAAATTGTTAAATTAAGTGTTAAAATTTGAACATTAAAATTAAAATTATGTTTATTTAAGGCTATTTTTAAAGATTCCAAGAAATTTTTAACAGATTTCACTCATTGTCAGGTATTTTAAAGGATTCTAGGTTAATTAAAAAGTTTCTAAGGAATTTTCACTACTAAAATTTTTTCAAAATATTTAAAAGAATTTTTAACATTTTAGGGTATTTTAAACCATTAGAAGTATTTTTGAAAAGACTTGAATCGTATGAAGGGATTCTAGTAGATTTTACGGTATTTTGAAGACATTACAAGATTTTTGAAGGTCTTTAAAATTTTTAAAAGGATTTCAAAGGGTTTCTATATTTTAGGTAATTTTAAACAATTGCTAGGCGTTTATAAGAGGTCAAAAAATTTTCAAGTAACCTGGAAGAATCTAAATGCTTTTAAAGGATTTAAAAATCTCTTAAGATATTTAAATTAAATTTTATAATATTGTAATGAATTCCAAAAAACCTATTTTACTTAAATTTTAAGGTATTTTCAAAGATTCTAATTATTTTTTTAATTTGTAAGATGTATTAAAGGATACCAAGGAAGTTTCAATTTTTTCCAATAATTTTAAGGGCTTTAATTTTTTCAATTTAAGCGTATTTAAAGAATTTTCAAGGTATTTTTAAGAGCTTTGATTTTTTCAATAGATTTCAAAAATTATGCATGATTTCAAGTAGCATAAGGTATCTTTAATAGATTTCCAGAATTTCAAGGTAATTCAAAGTAGTTTTAAGATTTTCAAGTATTTAACGAATTTTTTTGTAATTTTTAAGACCTTGAACCAATTTCAATATATTTCAAAGAATTTTAAAGACTTAGGGTATATTAAAATTTTTAAAGTAATTTTCCAAAGCTTTGGAAAATTTGAAGGGATTTCAAAAGATTTGAAAGGATTTAGAATACTTAAAAGGATTTAAAAATACTGCAAGGAGTTTTATAGACACTTAAGAAGTTCAAAAGATTTCAAAGTATTTAAAATATTTTAGAGTTTTAAAAAAATACCTAGACAGTTTAGAGATCTTTCAAACGTTTAAATTGATTTCGAAAAGTTTCAAAGTATTAGTAAAATTTTACAGAATTTTAAAATGTTCCAAGAAATTTTGTATTAAGGTTAATTATTGGAAGTGCTTTTTAAAAGAATTCTCAAATGATTAAAGTTTTTGAAATAATTTCGAGAAATATGAAACGATTTTACAGCACATGTAAGATTTCACAATATTCAAAAAGATTTCAAGAGATTTTATAAGATTTGTTCTGAGATTTTTAAATAGTTCAAAAAAATTTAAGAGCGATGAAGATACTTGGATACATTTTTTATGATTTCGGGAAATACGATCAGATTTCATAGATTAAAAATTTGTTTAAATGAATTGGTTTCACTCTAAATTCATTTTAATTGATACATAATACTTTTGAATTTTTTCAATTTCTGTTGATTTTTAAGAAATTTATTTGAAGTCTTCTAAATGCACCTAATTTGACTATTTCTAATATATCTTTAAAAACCTTGGTTGATTGATCCTGAAGTATTGTAAAGTCACATTTAATTCTTATGAATTTTATCAAATTGTGTGAAATTCCTTTAAATTTTTCTATAGACATTTCAAGCTTACTGAATTCAATTACTTTGTATAATTCTCAATTATTTTGAACTCCCTTAAATGATTTTAAAATTCACCATGAATTTTATGAAAAACCCCTCATTCTACATTATTTATACTAAGTTTACTATAATTTTAGTGAAATTAATACAATTTTTTTTAGTTCTTCCTATTGCTTTCAGTTTTTTAAAAAAATTTAACGTCACATTATTAATACACATAAGACAATTTGAGTCACTTTCTGTGTTAGAATTTAGACACTTTGGGTCACTTTTACGGTTTAAATTCGTCACTTTTTGTAATTAAATTGGGATGTGGTTGCTCTGAGAATAATACTAAAAATGTACTATTTAATATTCTTCAGAATATTTTTTTCAAAGACCGAGGCCAAGTACGCAATCTATCATTTTTCGGCTTGGAGATAAGTGCGCACCTTTAGTTTTCTCAAACAAATTTTTTAAATTTCAAAACATTCAATTTCTCCCTTAAGTTTGCCTTTTGATGTCTTGCTAGGCGGACGGGGAATAAAGAGCTTTTTTAATTTGTTTCGACCTAAGGCGCATTCCTTCAACTTTTTTCCGCCCTAGGGCTCAAACGGAGATTTGCCGATAGCCGTTCTTGAACGAAAAATCTGAATTCCTTATGCATTCAGAAAGAAAGAATTTTTCACAGTCTCGCAGCCCCCACACGAGGTGCGCGCTTAGCCGCCGCGGGAAAGTTCGTACTCAGCCGCCAGCGTATTTTTTTCATCCGAAAAAATACCAAGCATTGATAATAGCTTAACATTTTTTTGAAAACACTCAAAACATGGCTACTATCCGAGCGAATGGCCTGCTGGGTTCGTTGACAAACGCGTGTTGTTCATCGCGTTAGCAACGTTCTCTGCTGTAAAGTTATTTGTTCACCCTGAATGACGTGGAATTTTCCCAAGAACACAAGAGCCTTAAGGTTCACTCATCCGTGATTATACTAGACGATTATGCACGTGTAATCATTTTTTTTAATATAAAAAAGTGCGCGCTTAGCCATCGGGCGCACTTAGCCTCGGTTTCCCTAATTGCAAAAAATTGAAAAATTAGTTTTTAATATCACTGAAATCGTTGTAGAGAGATCTATCGATTTGCCGAAAACATTTGCTTCAATTTTTTATACTGTTTAATTGAACTTTAGCATTATCAGTTCAAAAGGATGTATCTACAAGTTTCGAAAATCTTTTCTATGGATAAAGCCAGTATCTGCAAAAAAAGGTGTAACTAGAATAGATAGTCAAATAGAATATGTTCGCTCGCAACAATCACCAAACTCATTATAATTTCACCTACTACCTTTTCAGCGTAAATCTGTATTTTAAAATATTAATTTATAATTTTTGTTATTTGTTTTTCATAAATGGGTAGATCAAACCAAAGCTACTCAATAACAGTAAAAAAATTATTGAGTTATCTCTTAAATTAAGCGGGATATGGAAAACCAGATTCAAAAGTTTTCTGTCGATTTTCTGCATTCACGGATATTTTAGTTACTGCCCTTTCCCATAAAATGGCAGTGCCTTAAGTCCTTCTAGGAATGGTAAAATTGTGAATTTGTTCTCGGGTGTCTTCAGAGATTTCTTGGTGAAAGTGTTTTCATTGTACTCCTCTTGCTTGTGCGCATAATGTAGAAGGAAATAATGGTAAGGTTTGAATGTGGAAAATTCATCGTCATCTTCATAGTTCACCGAAACTTGCAAACGCTTCTGCATCGCTGAACTATAATAAAACTGCTATGCGGCGTATCCTCGTAGCCAATATCTATGCCTATATTTCATCAGACACCATTACAACCCCCTCCCAGCAAAAGTACGATCCTCCTCTTTTCAAGTCAACATATACTTTTTGCATTAAACGATGTCGTTCTCGCTATTTCAATTTGCGATGAACATTCCTGGAACAAGCATAAAGTAGAAAGGGTAATAAAGGCTTCACTTTAAAACCTGTACGGAAAAATATTTAATTATGAACAAAGACTGTGCTGGATATGGTTCAGATTTTCCATATGTACACCTAAAAGATTAGTAATTCGGTATGCATCAACAAAAGTGTCAGAAAGGAAATTAATATGTAATATCCAGGAAATTTTTTCGAAAATATTTGAACATATTTTTTTTTCTCCACGGCTGACGGAAATTTTCGATGCAGGAAATGTCAGATACAGAGAAAGGAAGAAAAATGAAGTATTGAAATAGCGACTTTTATGCTATCGAATGATATTTTAGACGAATCGGAGCAAATTTTTAAAGAGCCATTTTTTATTAATATCTTGAGACTATCTCGAAACTACTTGTTACATTATTCTCATTATATTTAATAGAGCAATTAAATTTGCCCTCTTATGACTCCTGGATTTAGAGACTGTTTAAATTTTTGCGCCCTGAATTTTACTTTTTAGACTTAAATAACATTGTTTCGAGTTTTACGTTCATGAGATTAACTCATGGAAATTCCTATTGCTCGATTTTTAGTTTATCCTGGTCAGGAAATTGGCATCGAGTATGCATGTTGGTACCAATCCTGGAAGGACGATAAACCTGAAACGTAATACTTTATCATTAATAAACCAAAGGAAAAAAACTCTGTCAATAATCTGTGGTTCTCAATTTACGTTAAATTGCAACTCTGTTTTCTCCACCTTAAGCTCATTAATATTGAAATAACTGTCAATTAGAAAATCCCTTGAGATATAATTGTCTCTAAATCCAGTATCTAGTTGAGCCTCTATTAGATCAGTTCTCATCTTATATAAAATTACTTTTAAAAAATTTCATGAGATTTATTTTTTTTTCACATCAACGTGAGAAAAATGGGATCACAGAAGCGAGAACAAAATTAACTTGTTATTTTCCTAATCATCTATTTTTTTAATCTTTTTATTTTAGATAACTGAGTAGTATTCTTATGTACCTTAAAAAGACCTACATTCTACATTATTTTCAGTGATTTGATCAGTTTTTGGTTTTAAATCTCCCCATGAACTTTTTTTTTGTAAGACACTTTGAAAATTACCTGCAATTGGTATTCCTTTCCTTTTTTTTACTTCTATATTTCCTGGCTTTTCACAGTTTTGCAACAGATTTGTACTTAGATTCACTAACCAAAACTACACTTTGCTTTCCGACTTGTTTTCGCACAATCTTATTAGATCGAATGTCAACCTTATACTGAATGTTTTCGTACTTATTTTCGTATAATGTTATGGTCTCTTTTCTTACAATACGTTTCTGATTGGATGTTTCTATCTCCGTTTCGTTTATCTTGTTTTTCCTAAATATATACAAGTATTTTCTTTCAAGCCTGTTGATTACTTTTCTTACATATACTTTTATACTTATTTTATATTCTATAATGTCTTTTTTGTTTTCTGGTTGAACACGGCTGGAGTTGATTTTTTCTCTGCTTCTTATTCTTTTATTTTGCTTGCATGTCATTTTTTAATCTTTTGTCATACCTAATTGTCTAAGGATATTTCTTTTTTATATAACACATTTTTTTATTATTTTTTTTATTTTCTTGTATTGTTTTTAATTTTCTTTTTCTTGTGCTTTTTCTTCTTAACAGGCTTATTTTACATTACTGTACTAAATTATTTTCTTTTTTATAAATCATGATAACTGGAGGTTTTCTATCTTATTCTGCTTTTTTTCTAGGTTACTATTCATTTTGATTGTATAATTTTCTCATTGAACATATTCTTGAATTAATTTTAACCTATTTCCTGTTACTTTTTCTTACGAGATAATTCTTTCATTGTGACTTTCTAATCTCAACTTTTTACATTTCTTACATATTCTACAATCTAATGTAATCTTACAATCTAACGTAATCTTACAATCTAACGATTTTCGTGGTCGTTTTCTTCTCTTCTTACGATGTATTGTTTCAAATCCTGTGAATGATACATCCCGCTCTCCTCTTGTTTTCTGGGATCCCATAGGATGAATGTACCTGGTTTAATTTCTTTTTTTATCTCATATGGTCCGTCATAGATCTGCAAAAATTTAGCCAATATCTTATTGTTTTTATCTGACCTATTTAACAACTTTAAAGCACTTGGTCATCTACATTTAATTCAGTGATTTTATGTGTTTTTTAAATCCCTCAGCTCTTCTCTTACCCTTTAGGATTATTTTCTCTCGAGTCATTTCAATTTTTCTTTCATACCCCATTACATTGGTAGATGGAGGTATTTTCAAACAACTTTCCCATGCTCTTTTTGGTTTGATGTTTAACTGTATTTCAATAGGCGCTAGTTCAGTGGTCTCTTGGTGTGTTTCATTCATACAGTTTTAAATTACTCTGATACATCTCCACCATGTATTGTATCGTTCTTTTATCAGTGTTCTAAAGGATCTGGATAACTCTCTATATATTCGTTCGACTATGTTACTTTGAGGGTGTCTTATTGACGAGAATACCGCGGTAATTCCCTCTTGTTTTAGTTTTTCCAGCCATCGCTCACAGGTAAATTGCGTCCCATAATTTGTGACTATCTTTTCTGGTTTGCCATACTTCCCAATGTAGTCGTTGAATATCTACTGTTGATAAAATATATTTGTACCCTCCTCTGGACGCTGGTAAGGGTCCATAAAAATCAATTGAGTTTTTCCGGGCTTTTTTGGGGAGTAATTTCTCATTTCGGCATAGCAGGTTTGATTAGTTACTTTATTTTTTTGTCAGGAGTCGCAGCTTGCTAACCTCCTAATTATTTTCGCAAAATCAGGATAGTAAAAATATTTGTTGAGCATTCTGAAGACTCGATGTGCCGCCACGTTTGCATATAACTCGTGGCATTCATCAATGATTGTGTCAACGATGATTTGGGTTAGACGAAGCTTTTCCCTCTCCTTGCTTGTTAGGTAAATCAGTTTGTTGTGGATTTTATATTTTTTTTGTCTTTCCTTCTTGAATGTCCTTGAATTTTTGATGCAGTAAGGGGTCTTATTATATCAAGTCCCATACGGTGACGGGTTGCCCATACAATATATGGTCAGAAGAATGTTTGTGCACCATCTATAGAACTTTAATAAAAAAAAACCACTCACATTTCCTTTACCGCAAATGGAATCTCAAACTTTAAAACACACTGGCATTCTTGAATTCCCAAAACAATAGGTCGCGCAAGGATGGGCAAGGACCTCTCCAGTATAATTTCTGAGATTGAAGATCCCTAGAGTTCAGTCACGTGAGGAAGCACCTTTAAAGTTTTGAACTATTTATGTATTATTTTATTTCAGTGATTTAAATGAAAACACTTCATTTTAATCTCTCCTTCTTGAATGTCCTTGAATTTTTGTTGCAATAAGAGGTCTTCTTTTTGCTCGTTTATGAAGTTTTTTAACCTTTCTTTTAGTTCTGATGATGGACTCTTAGCTAATGCGTATAAAAAAATTTTTCCCTCACTTAAATCAAACGGATATCCTGATTCCTTTGAAGGTATTCTACTTAAAATATCGGTAACTATATTATTTTTTCCTGCAAGAAATTCGATTTCGAACCAATAGTCCTGGATTGTCATAATCCATCTAGTGATTCTTGCGCTGCCCAATTTGCAGGTTTTCAGGACAGTTAGAACTTTATGGTCCGTACGAATAATTAGTTTTGCACCTAAAACATAAGACCTGAATTTCGTTAGTGCACAGAAAATGGCAAGTAATTCTTTTTTGGTTGTGTAATAAGATAATTCAGACCCTTTTAGCTTTCGACTCGCAAAGGATATTGGTAAGTGTTCCTCCTCCTTACTAAATTGAAAAAGAACGGCTGATAGTGCTACGTCACTGGCATCAGTTTGTAGGTAAAATTGTTTGCTTAAATCAGGATATGTTAGTATTACAAATTCGCAGAACAGTCCCTTAACTTTTTGGAAAGCATCCTCCTTTTCAAGATGCCAAACCCATTTGCTTTCAACTCTGAGTAATTCGAGTAAGGGAATTATTTCTTCGGCATGTTCCTTAGTGAATTTCGTATAATTGTTAATCAGTCCCAAAAATCCTCTCAATTCCTTTTAATTTCTAGGTGTTGGAAATTCGTAAATTACTTGAATTTTGGAAGGATCTGGTTTAATTCCTGAAGACGTCAGAATGTGTTACAAAAGTTTTAATTCCGGATGGAAAAATTGAGATTTTTCGAAATTAATGGTAACATTGTGATCGAGTAGGCGTTGGAATATTAGTTCAAGATGGTTCAGATGTTGCGAAGTGTCCTGTGACGTACATAGCATATCGTCTATGAATGTAATTACAAAATATCCTATTCCCCTTAAAACTAAATCAAGAGCCTAACTAGAGTCGCTGTGCTCCTTTTTAGTCCAAATCGCGTTACTTTAAATTCATAACATTTTTCTTCATGTAGAAATGCCGTATATTTCATCGAATTAGGATGCAACGGCACCTGCCAAAAACTGCTTACAAGATCTAATGTCGACATGACCTTTGTTACAGCACATCTCTGAAAGAGAACTTCGGCAGATTCTGCGCATTCGTAATCGTTCGTCATTAATTCATTTAGCTTGCGCGCATCTAAACATATGCGGATTGATCCATCTTCTTTTGTTGTTCTTACTAACGGGTCAATACCAGGGGTGGTAGTTGAAATTTGCTGTTTTTTTCAATAAAGAAAACACTTAACCCTCAAGGCAATCTCAAAAAAATTTTATTCAAAGTATTGGCCATTGGATTCTACACAAACCATTCGACGAGCCTGGAGAGTACGGCGAGAGTACGGTGGGTGAGATAGTATTTCCCAATTCAATGCTTTTAATGTGTTCTTTACCACTTTAGCGGTATGAGACGGTACGTTGTCATGTTGTAGGATAACTTTGCCATGTCTTCGGGCCCATTCCGGCCGTTTTTGGATCAACGAACGATTCAAATTAATAATTTGTTGTCGGTAGCGATCCGTATTCACCGTCTCACCAGGTTTTAATAACTCGAAGTACACCACACCACACTGGTCCAACCAAACACAGAGCATTGTCTTACGGCCAAAGCGATTTGGCCTAGGAGTCGATGGGCCGACTTCACCAGGTGAAAGCCATGATTTTTTCCGCTTCGGGTTCTCGAAATAAATCCATTTTTCGTCCCCCGTGAAATTTCGATGCAGAAAAGATTACTTTTAGAACCTTTTCAGCAGTATTTCACAAATGGTTTTTCGATTTTACATTTGTCTAGCGTTCAGTTGATGTGGTACCCATTTTCGATACTTTTGGATTTTTTCCATGGCTTCTAAACGTTGGAAAATTGCTCCTCGGGTCACATTTAGTGTTTGTGCCAATTGTTGTTGCGATTGGGTTGGCTCTTCATCCAGTAACGCCTGCAATTCCTTGGCTTCGAACTTTTTTGCTGCACCAGGATGTTCATTGTCCGTTAAATCGAAATCTCCACTTTTAAATTGACGAAACCAATTCTAATCACTGGAGCATGCTCACCATAAGTTTCTACCAGCAATCGATGAGTTTAAACTGCTTTTTTTATGAAATAAGAAAAGTAACGAATGCCGCAAATGCGATTTGCTTCAACTAACACCCATGGTATATGCATTATTGGACCGTTCAATAATCCCTAATTCTAATAGTGTTTCAATTTCCTCTTTCATTTCACTTCTCAGGGACATAGGTACCTGATATGTTCTCATTAAAAAGGGTCTTTCATCATCTATGCTTACCTCGTGTCTATGTACTGAAATTTGACCTGGTTTTGTTAAAAATACTTTTTTATAACGCTCGATTAGTTGTAAAAACGTTCCTTTTCATTAGTATCCAATAAAGTGCACTGTGATACTTTTTAATCTATCTCTTTATTGCCTAATTCAAATTGATTTTGAACATTATCATAATTATTCATACGCTTAAATTCTTTTACAACATTTGGATGTGCTTCTTCTACAGTTACAAATTTTCCTAAGCAATTATAGTATTTTTCCTTTTGAGAATTTTCGGGATCAAATATTAGTCGTATATTATAAGATGGTGAGAGCCAACCTAGTTGCCCATTTTAAAATTTGCATATACTTGTTCTTTCAATTTTACTGGTTTTGTACCTGTAGCACCTACTATACTCGTGCCTACTATTGGTAATAATTTTGTAATATTGGAGATTTATCAAAAGATTTTGTAATCTCGTTATTTTCATTTTCTAACAGGTCTCCACGCATGTCTAACGGACGAGGATTTTTTCAATTTTTAGGCCCCAGATTTGCCTCTATCGTTTTACATTCTACCAAATCGAGCCTCGGGCATTTCCCGATTCCTCATAACTATTTAAACAATCTTCTTTTTCAACCTTATTTTCTATGCGGCGTGTACGCTTTATCCCGTAGTTATTTTAGGGTATTTCGCCCGTCTCATTTGTTTTCCGGACATGATTTTGATCATTTTGTGGATCGTTTACTCATTTCGAAAGTTTACGTTTTGTGGCCCGTTATTATCTCGTCTATATACTCCGTTTTCTACACTTCCACTTAAAGGTTTCTGATTTCTATTATTCTGAGTACTATTGTCATTTGTATAGTTAGAGCCATTGGACCATTGGCCATTTCTATTTTGATAATTACGAGGTTGATCAGCGAATGCATCGTAATTAGGTTTTTGATTGTTTATAGTTCTTCGTTGATGATTTTCATATTGATGATTTTCACCCGTGTTTCGTCGATTTTCAAAGCCCTGACTTCTATCATCATAACTTCCACGGTTATTATAACTTGAACCTTGATTTTCATAGTGATCTCGACTATTGTAATTAAGATTTCTATCTAAATACTTATGTTTGTATCTCAGTTCCTAATTTTCATAATTTGTTTTTCTATTTAAGGTCCTGCTTGGTCCAATCATTCTGAAAACTCAATGAAATCACCGGAAGTTTTTATGTATAATTATCAATGCGACCCTGACTTCCTCATCGAAATGTCCCGCTAAGCTCTTTATTATTTCGCATTCAGAGGGTGATGGAATGAAATCTCTCGCATTGTTTATCATTATAAACGCATATCCTGATCTCGGAAGTTTTCCGGGTATATAATAGCCATATTGCAAATATTTTCCAATTTTGAACCTTACAGCATCGTTCGAGAATTTTGTTATAATTTTTTTTAAAAAAGATATAAGATCATCGCAAAGATTATCATGGACTACATTCCACCATTCTCTGGCCATGCCTTCCGGATAGGATTGGAGAAAAAAAGGGAAGTCATTCTTTCTGACTTCTATTGCTCTTATATATTGTTCGAACTCATTTAAAAACAGCATGGGACGCTCGCGATTGGTGCCCGAAAATTTAGGAATTGGATAGTTTTTTATCCACGGAATCCTTACATTTAAAACTTCGATGTTTCTATCCACACGCGTTTGTAATGTGTACATTGCTGTTTTTCTATATCTTGTAATCTGTTTCTGTTTTGCATATTAGTGACTATTATTTCAGCTTGGTCTTAGTACAAATTTTCGGTTATTTGTCTTAATGAATCCACTTTTTTTTACATCAGCGATGTTTTTTTCTAAATAACGACCTTGAGCTTCGGATCACTCATTTTGACCAACGTTTTGTTTTTCTATTTTTTCAGTTAACGCAACTGCAAATGAGTCTACTCTTTCACTTAATTCGGCATTTGCTACATTAATTTTTATTCGACTTTTACGTACAGACGCAATTACCCTATTTTGACTCTTAAGTGTTCTGTTGACCTCGAATTGTATTCTTGTTGTTTCCGCTTCTATGTCGTTTAATTCTTTTTCATCGGGACCTTCCTCTTTATTGCTAGCGTTTTGCGCAGGTAACATATCGGTATTCTTTTCATTTGAATTTGATTTAATTTCAATTTCAAGTCTCTTCTTTAAAATTCGATTTTAACTACCCATAAAGGTAGATCTTAATTTGATTATCGAAATGTCTTAAAATCTTATTTTCGCCATTTAATTAAACATTGAGTTTCAAATTTTATTTGGATTCGATCCAGCGATAGTATTTACATTCAGTGTTGATAATTTACTTTACTCATTATGATGTTAATTGATTTTTGCGCGTGTATTTATATCTTCAATTAGCCTTGCTAATGTAATTGCTTTGACAGAAGTTAATGTGTTTTCATCACTTGGCCATAATATCGGTTTAAAATTCAATTAATTTCTCATCATGGGTTTACGACCTGTCTATATTCATATACAATAGTCCTGTAATACATCCGATGCGACGAGGTTACGCAATGTTTATATTTGAGGAATTTCTGCTTTCCAATTATCGCATTTTAATTTATACGATTTTAATTTTCGATGGCTTGTAATTTCGTTCTCTTTGAAGATTTTCTGTGTCCCACCAGGGGTACCAGTTGTTACATTATTCTTATTATATTTAAGAGAGTAATTAAATTTTCCCTCTTATAACTCCTGGATTTAGAGACTGTTTGAATTTTTGCGCCCTACATTTTACTTTTTAGACTTAAATAACATTGTTTCGAGTTTTTCGTTCATGAGATTAACTCATGAAAATTCTTATTGCTCGATTTCTAGTTTATCCTCGTCAGGAAATTGGCAACGAGTTTTGCATGTCGGTACAAATACTGGAAGGACGATAAACCTGAAACGTAATACTTTATGATTTATAAACAAAAGGAAAGAAACTCTGTCAATCACCTGCGGTTCCCAATTTACGTTAAATTGCAACTCTGTTTTTTCCACCTTAAGCCCTTCAATATTGAAATAATTGTCAATTAGAAAATCCCTTGAGACATAATTGTCTCTAAATTCAGTATCTAGTTGAGCCTCTATTAGCTCAGTTCTCATCTTATATAAAATTACTTTTAAAAAATTTCATGAGATTGATTTTTTTTCACATCAACGTGAGAAAAATGGGATTACAGAAGCGAGAACAAAATTAACTTGTTATTTTCCTAATCATCTATTTTTTTAATCTTTTTATTTTAGATAACTGAGTAGTATTCTTATGTACCTTAAAAAGACCTACATTCTACATTATTTTCCCCTTTTTGAAGAACTAAGGAACTTATTTTAAGTGGAATTTTAAAAGCGATACGTCCTTTTGTACAAATTTTATGTGCAATATTTGCCCACAGAAGTCAGTTTCGCTTACCTAGCAAATATTAATTGTTGTGAAAATAGATCTGCGTTAGCGTTTAGTTGCTCCTTATTTTATTAAGGCGATCAAGAAAAAACTACCTTTTAAGATGCTTGAGCTTTGAATTTATAGTCATATGTCCATTTTGGGAATTTCTTTAATTCCTTAGGATCGTATCTTTCTGTGTCAAAACTAGTAGAAAAGTTCGATGGATGGTCACCTGCAAAATTTTGACTACTGGGTTAATCCTCTTCGTTTTGTGACCTTATTATATCAACTTCCATACGGTGACGGGTTGCAAATGGAATCTCAAACTTTAAAACACACTGGCATCATTGAGTTCCCAAAACAATAGGTCGCGCAAGGATGAGTGAGGAACTCTCCAGTATAATTTCTAAGATTCAAGATCCCTAGTGTTCAGTCACGTGAGGAAGCACCTTTAAAGTTTTAAATTAATTATGTATTATTTTATTTCAGTGATTTAAGTGAAAAAACTTCATTTTAAACTCTCCTCAGTTCTTCCTCCTAAACTCTACTTTTTGGTAGCATGGTACCATTTTGCTTCCGAATGTAGTAACGAGTCGATTCTAAGGTCCTGCAGAGTCGAGAGGCAAACAATGATATCCTGCGAATGCTTGGCACCGACTGCCTATCTCCATGTTCGCCGGTAATCCCGAAAGCTCCTGGTCTCGTCAACTCGTCTATCCCTACTTACCAGTGATTGCGCACGCAACAGCACCTGTTTCGCGTAACGGTTTAAGTAACTAAAGTAATATTTTTTATCAGAAATTTGCAAGTTATTCAATAGCGTATCTATTTTCACTTTCCCCCGCTGCTGAGTGAATATTTTGAATATAAATTATATTTATATTCTGAACTGGTTCATACTGTTGTGTAGAAATCTCTGTTGGACAAAGTTTTCATTTTCTGTATCCTTTTGATTCCCATTTGCTCAAAAAAATGTCTAAATTATTTAATAAGCATTTGAAAGCTGAACATTTTTCGGATTCAACGACATGATATTCTTTTAATATTCTTTAATGCAGTTTGCTGTAGCATGATGCGAGTTCAGTTCAATAATTAAATTTATGATAAAATCATTTTTACGTAACAAATATAATTTTGAACATTTCTGACTTTAATCAGTGTTGACACGTGAGCGACACAGCGGGACAAGTGGTTCTTTTCTTCTAACACTTGTCCTGCTGTGTCGCCCAATAGACAACATTGATTAAAGTCAGAAATATTAGAATTTTCAATTCTTACGTAATAATTCTTTAACCATAAATTTAATTATTAAACTGCTCTTGCATCATACAACTGAAAATTAGGAGCCATTAAACAACTTCCTATCTTCATTTCTTCTCAAGATAAAGTATTTGTAAAAAAATCCCATAGAAAATAAATAATTAAATATTGCAGATGTTTAAAAATTGTATTACATCAAATAATGTTCAAAGAATATCTGTTAATATTTTTTAAAATTTTTTCTAACATCGACTTCGTTCTAGGAATAGGTGAAAGACGATGCTTGGAAAAGGAGACTAAAAACATCTATTTTTTGGGATGTTTGCTCTTTAACTATTGACAACATTTTTTTATGATAAAAGGTGCATTCAATCTAAGTAGCCAAAGTTAGTCAAAATAAATGTTTTAAACTACAACATTAAAAAGAATTGCATCTTCCCTTAACTATATAAAAAAGGTCAGAATTAGACAAATAATTTCATGCTTTTGATAAACACAAATAAAATTAAAAGCTGTATTATGAAGATTTAAATAAACATAGAATGTTCAATTTCAACAATGAAACATTTTAGCATATTAGGGAGTAAATATTCTAAATTTTTTATAGATTTTTAAAAATTATGAAGTGTCATATATATTAAAAAGACGCACGTATCTGAAAAAAGAGTTAGTAGTGATCCTAGCAAATATTTATTTTGCAAAAGATATCTAATTTAATTTTCAGGAATTCATAAAAGAAATGTTTTGTCTTTCATACATTTAGTTTCAAATCTAAGATTACTTTACCATTTCTTTAGAAACTTTTTAATTCTTTAACTTAAGTTATACTTTATAGTTTTGTTTTTTAACAATTCCCTTAAATTCCTCTGAATTCACTACAGTTTGACCAAAATTAATTCAATTTTTTGATATTTTCATAATTTTTATCAATGCGTTTAGAGTTTGATTTGAATTTGAATTACATTTTTTTAAGCTTAATAAATTTATCCTAAATTTATTGAGATTCAGCTAAAATCCTTTTAAACTTTATGGAATTCTTTTAAGTTTGTTTTAACTTCCAAACTACAAACTTAAAATGAAAATGTTGCTAAATATTGTTAACACCGTTTTCCTAAACATGTAAGATTTACAGATATAATTTCACAGGAAAAACGAAATGTTATCTTTACAGCGATTTTAGAGTAATTTTTACCTGAAACATAATTAGCTTCACATTTTAAGATTTAACTACTATATGGATAAATGGTTACCATGTTAACTTTAATTAATCTTGTTTTGTTTTCATGGGATAAATTTAGTTTTGTCTACTTGAAAATCACCAAAAACAAAAATTTACTTCTGGTTTTTTCTTCTAAAAACATTTAAAATATGTGTGCTTTAAATCGAATTTGTTGACTTTGAGGGTAGTTAATGGAGTAGAAATACATGCGAATAAGATAGGCGGTGAAAATCACTGGTTAGAGAAAGGGAAAAAGGAAAGAGGTTAAGGAGAAGAACTTGAAACAGGAGAGGCATGGTGACAGCACAACTAAGATATACCTAGTATATGTATCGGGGTAAATGGAGCATGTCGAATATCGACAAGTCTCTACATGTTTCCCTATAATTCAACGACACTTCAATCTTCCAATATTGTTTGGCTTTTTCACGATTCCACTCAATTTTGTATACTCATTAGCTTTTCTTTTTGTAATTTAAACGCAAATTGTTAATATCTTCTCCTTTTTCAGTTGTGAACAGAACTTCAAATGCTTATTATATTATCGCCTATTAATTTTGCTCCACCGTACTATATTCTAAAAAGATGAACCAAAGGGCGCAAAAGTACGAAAAGTGAAGAAAAATTAGGGGAATCGTAGTTGGGCAAGTGAGGGTAGGAAGAGTGAAGGGAAATGAGGGTTGCGAAGTAAGGGGAGTGAATAGAAATGAGGGCACGTGAAGAAGGGGAAATTATGGGTGGGAAACCGCGGGAAGAGAGGGGCAATTGGGGGACGCGAAATAGGTGAAGTTAGAAGAAAATTGGATCGGAAAGCTATAGAACATAAAGGAAAATTAGGGGAGTCGAAGTAGGAAAAATGAGAAGAAATAAGGGGTGAGAAGTAGGGGAAGTGAGGGTGAGAAAGTTAAGGGAAATGAGCGGTGACACGTAAGGGAAGTGAGAAAAAATGAGGGGATATGAAGTAGGGGAAATGGGGGGATAGAAAACTACTGGCACTGAAATTAATTGGAGGTGGTCAAATAGGGGAAATATAGAGAAATGAGGGGTGGGTAAGTTATAGGAAATGCTGAACAATGACGGGAGTCAGTGTGCAGGAAGTGAGAAATGAGGGATGTGGAATCAGGGGAAGTCAGGGGTAGGCGAATGAAGGGATATTCAGAGTGCAGGGAAAGCAAGGTGAGAAAAAAAGAGGGGACCTGCTGTAGGGGAACAAAGGGTGGGAAATTACAGTAAGTGATAACTAATAGGTGAAGGCGAAAAATAGAGAAGTGAGAAGAAAAAAGAGGGACAGGGTTGTTATGGAGAATAATGGAAAATGAGGGGAGCCGAAGTAGGGGAAGTGAGGTAAAACAGAAGGACGCTATGTATTAAGGATTGAAGGGAAGAAGGGAAGAGGAATTTAAACGACTTAATTAACGTGTTAATAGACGCGGCGCCTACTTTGACTAATTTTGAATTATTTATTATTAATTTAAATATTTTGTGAATGCAGTTTCGAAGACTCTAGTGATAACAAATTAAAGGCTCTAAATTATTTAAATTGTTTATATTAAATATTCAAAGTTGATTATCTTCAAATCTAAATGAATTAATGATCTTTAAAACTGAGCTGTAGTTTTCGGAAGTTCCTCAAAATAAGCACTTACAGAGGCAATGACGTCTTCGTTGTCTGGAAATCTCTGTCCACCGAGCCATTTTTTCAAGTTTGGAAATA
>NC_046660.1:65574138-65597334 GCF_010883055.1 Belonocnema kinseyi
TATAAACCGTTGCTAAGGCAGGGGCAGATGTGCCATGAACTGAGTCCAATTCATTTTTTATCTCATATGGAGTTAAACCCTTTAAATGAAAATGATTGATTATCGCTCTGAACTCGTTTTTTTCCATTTTTCCTAACGAACAATTTTTTTTTTCAATTGGTTATAAAAACACGTAAACTCAGAAGATGTGGACTGTGACTGCACCATATATCTAGTCGGGAGTGGTGCTGACTGAAAACAGATGATTTGGAGCGATTCGCGCGCCATTTGTGGGTCATTCTAAGGACTTATTGAACTACCCTCGTATTACGTAATTTGACTCCAAACACCAGCTAACTTCACTTCGCTGATTGCTGAGGGGATAACAATGGACCAAATGCATGGGATTTGATATATGCCGTTGACGACAACGGGCGGCAGACGTAAAGAACCCTTTACATACCATCCCTAAAATTTTCATTTCCTTGTTTTTGTCAAGTTTACTTTCCCCTGCCGCTATGACGACCTTCGTTTACAATGCATCGATCACGTGATGGTCCGAGGAATGCGATGCACCCATCGATGGGCACAGCTGTAGTCAGTGTATCTTATCTGTAATTTTTCGGCCGCTACCTTTTCAATCAAATTTTATTTTTATTTTATTTTCTTGGCTACAAATTCTTCTACGGATAGGCTGATCACTTATCCGTGACCTCTCCAATTCTGGGAGTGGGCAGAAACAGCAAGTGGTGCTCAGCATCACCCAGATAACAACTACGATGGCCTCATCATTCAGCAACCCAGGACTAGCAACCCAGGATGAGCACCATTCTCGACCGGTTGGGAACGCTATCATTACCAGTAAGACAGGAGAGCCAGCTTCCACCAGCAGGACCTACGTAGTTGGCCTCCATAAATATCAGCTCCCCGCAATGAGCTATCTTTTCAATGAAATTTTATTTTTATTTTATTTTCTTGGCTACAAATTCTTCTACGGATAGTCTGATAACTTGTCCGTGACTCTGATTTTATCAAAGCAAAATAATTTTTTGACCTTATGAACGAATGCATATAAATTTAGTAATGGTCATGATATGAATTATTTTATTCGTATATTAACATTATATCAGTCTATTATTTTCATTTATTTTTATTCCATTATTGTATTGTTCTTATTTTTACATTTATTGTTAATTACAGGGTTAAAAATTATTCATAGTTAATGGAAATATAAAATTATCTACAATCGTATTGTAGTGTATAATCCTCGCAATTATTGTTATCATGTGTATTTTATGGATTATATATATTCTGCCACTTTAAATTATAATTTTCTTTAAACTTTTAATAATAAGAAAGGCAATTGTAACGCTGAAAGAACAAAAAGCAGGCATGTCAGGTGGCCGCTACGGTGTCGCAGGCAGAAATAATTTAATTGGGCTACGCTTCCCGAATCTTGGTGGAGTGGGAAGAAATCTCGGACCGGGACTCCCATTATAAACCTCCGCGTCCACGGAGTGGGAGAAGCCGCGCTCACCCACACGCTCTATGCACAACAGTGTCTCCAGAACGTGAGATTTTTCGGCCCCCACCACTTACCCATCTGGGAGCGAAACATTTAAACGTAGCGTGTCGGTGAGTCGGCTCTGTTAAATGCTGCGAAGCCCAGCCTCGTGTAAAGCAAAAAATGCACGAGCAGGAATCCGAGCTGTCCCGACCTCACGAATGACGATCTAGCTGCTCCTCAAATTTATTCAGGTTTTGAAATCCCGAGTTACCTTAGAACCATTGGGCTTATTGCGAAGAGGCAAATATAATTAACTTTATGTAAATAGATATAGGAAACAAGACTTCTGGGTCTAAAATGTTTCAAATTTAGTGCTGCATGCCTTAGTCATATTTTTAGTAAACAATGGATTCTTAACAAATAAAAAACAGATTTTCAACCTAAAAAATTACTTTTAAGAATAAATTTTTTAACTTAAACATTGTAGTTTACACTGAAGTTTGCAATTGAAAAAATTAATTTTTAAACCCAAATAAATGCGATTTTATCAACAAAAGAGATTAATTTTTATCTAAAACAAATCAATTTTTAAAGAAGAATAATTCGCCAACAAAGAAGGTAAATTTTCGAAGAAAAAAAATTGTCAGCAAAATTGTTCAATTTTCATCCATAGAAACGAATTCTAAACGCACCATTTTTTGTTATGTTTATGTTGATTTGTAAAATTTGCTTTTAAATTTTAGTCAGTTTACGAGATATTCAGAAGTTTTGAAACGATTAAAAAATAATTTAAACTTGCAAAAAATCAGGAAAAATTTGGATAATTCTTAAAAATTTGAAGATTAGAAGGTCTGAAAATATTAGAAAAAAGAATTATTCTTCTAATAATCGTTTGCAAATTCTTAATACTTTTTATTTACAAAAATGTACTTTACAAAAAGATTTTTAAACACATCAAACGATTTCCTAAAATTTAAAAAAAGAGTGTAGAATATTTTAAAGCAAAATGTTTCAATTTGATAAGACTAAAAAGTTTTCAAACACGTAAATTATCCAGTAAATTCAAGAAATATTTAGAAGAATGGAAGAGATTAAAATCTAATTTTCAACTTAAATTTTTCAGAAATATAGATTTTCAAAAATCTCGAAAAAATAAACTTTAGAAGCGTTAAGGGAATTCAGAAAGATTTCAAGGAGATAAAATTATTTTTCTTAAAATTCCTGTGAAAAATTTAAAAGATTATGAGTCAATTTTTTCACATCTTGAATTAAGGAACATAAGTCTTATTAGACCTTTTTGTACAATTTTGTTACACAATTTTTTAAATTATATGTTGCTTTAAAAATCTACTTTCAAATTTGAGAAAGTTTAAGAGATATTCAGAAATTTTGAAAGGATTCAAATAAAATTACAGCTTGTAAAGATTTTTCAAGAATTTTGTAAGTTTTCACGAAAATGAAAAAAATTATCTTAGGTTCCTAGAAATAATTAAAATTATTGTCTATTTTGAAAAATTAATTTTAGGAGATTACTTTAAAGAATTTCAAAACATTCAAAAATACGTCAAAAATGTTAAAGGTAATATTGTTTTAATTTTGCAAAATAAAAAAAAAATCAGGAAAAATTTAAATAATTTTTAAAGATTAGGAGACCAGACAAGATTAGAAAAAAGAATTATCTTCCTAAGTAACGTGTTTTTAATCATTTTTCATTTTGTAAAATGTGCTTTAAAAGAAAATTAAAGAAGATTTTTAAACACATCAATTTCCTAAAATTTTGAAAAAGAGTGTAAAAGGTTTTAAAATCAACATTTTTTAATTCGATAACATAACAAATTATTTAAAAGTGCAAATAATCGAATAAATTCAATAAATATTGAGTAGAATTGATGAAATTCAAAAAGAATTTAAAGTTCAGAGGGGGTTTAGAAACGTAGAATAAACTGATTTAAAAAACTGAAAAACCTAAAAATTCTTGTAGAAGAATAAGAAAGATGCGCCTGGAAATTGTGTACAATTATCAGTCTTTAAAATTAAAATTCGAATGATTTTTTTTCAATTACTTTCAGCAAATTTCTTCTCAAGCAGAATCCTCGATTTAAATCGCAAGATGTTCCATTATTTCCAATCAGAATAAGTAATTACATAAATATTGAAAATTCGAAAAAGATAACTTGGAATAAGTTCAATGAGATTTATAAAAAGTTTATTTTAATTACACATAAAATTTGTGGAATTATTTCTAAAAATATGGAAAGATTAAAAATTGTAGTACTTAAATACACTTAACATTTCAGACTTTTATATTAAATTTTGATGAGATATAATAGATACGTATGGAAAATGATAGAATAATAATAAAAGTCGATAAACGAAGGACTTTCAGATAATGAAAGATAATGAAAGAAGCTCCTCAAGAAAAAATGTAAATAATTTTTTTTTATGAATTCTAACAGAAAAATCAAAAAAGATTACAAAACATTATTTATTATTTCTTAAAATGTCTAAAAAGTACGTAAAATATTTTGAAGCAAAATGTTGTAATTTTTCCATATTGCTTAACTTTAGAAAAATTAAGGAACATAATTCTTTCAATTTTGAGAGTATTTTAGAGATATTCAAAAAGTTTGAAACGATTCGAAAATAATGAAAACTTCCAAAGATTTTTAAAGGAATAATTAACATAATTTTTATTTCCAACAATTAATTTGAAAAGATTATTTTTTAACATTTTAAAACATTGCGAAAGATTTCAAATATTCTCAAAGCATCTAAAAAACTTTAAAGGCATTTTTTTTTAAATTTCGCGGAATTAAAAAAAAAACAGGAAAAATTTGAATAATTTTTAAAGCTTAGAGATTGAAAGGTCTGACTTTAAACAAATTTCAAGCAGATTTTTAAACACATCAAACGATTTCCTAAAATTTAAAAGGAGAGTGTAGAAGATTTTAAAGCAAAATGCTTCAATTTGATAGGATTAAAAAGTTTAAAAAAGTAAATAATCAAGTGAATTCAGGAAGTATTTAATAGACTTGATGAGATTCAAAATATTTAAACTTGAGAAGTGTTTTAGAAATGCAAGATAAACTTTAGGAACTTTAAAAGAATCTCGAAAGGTTTCAGGAGAATAAACATATTTTCATAAAATGCTTGGGAAAATTTAAAAGATTATAAGGAAATTTCTTTCTACATTTTGAATGATTTTTTTAATTTTTGATAAAAACTCGAGAGAGTTGTATTTTATTCTTATATTACCAGTAAGACAGGACAGCCAGTCTCCACCAGCAGAACCTGCGTAGTTGGCCTCCATGAATATCAGCTCCCCCGCAATGAGCATGGCAACTGGCTATCCATTTTCCCTGCCGTACCTGTTAAGGCTCATCTGCGCCTTTCGCTCACCCGCACCACCAATACACTTTCGTGGGCTAAATTCGCAGAATAATTTCTCGGCAAGTTCGACAGTATAAGTATGGTCATGAGCCTACACACTACCCCCTATTGACGGAAGCAAACAGAAAAGGACAGCGTGGCCGTTCTTCCGCGGGAGCAATATCTTTTGGCGCAGCGGCTCTATCTGATGATTACCGATGAGCAGCTCACCATCATTCTCCTGAAATCGATCAAACCTTTGATTCGGAGGTTGGTTCAGACACGAGCTTCTACGAGTTTTACGGCCCTTCTGAATTACGCTATTCAGGCCAAACGAGACGAGGCTGACTGCACGTCTAAAAAGGAGCCGAACCGAAGGGAGTAGCCCAAGTCTCAAATGAAATCCCAGTGGAGGCAAAACGGACGAACACCTTCAGATTGCATATTTTGCCCAGGCAGACATTTCCACCGAGACTACGTAATCCTCGTGGCTTACGGATTGATTTAATTGCCCAATCAAAACTTGCCACGAGCTCGCGTGCGCTTTGGAAATCGCGAGATAGAGGCGGAGATCGACTCTTGCGCATCGGAAAATTTCGTGAGATATGCCATCTTTACGGAAAAAGGAATAAGAAGCTTGCAACCAGGGTCCGACGACGCGCTTCTTGCCGCTAATCGGACAACGATTCGGCTTCGAGGACGCCTTTTCCTCGCACCAGTCCTGGGCGAACAGAAGTACCCAAGCATATTTTTAGCCAGTAATGAAATGCGGGTAGAACTTTACTCTTGGCCGCACTTGGCTAAAGGACCACGACGTACACCATGAGCATCGTACAGACATTATGTACCTCGGCACTAAGGACAGACAGCGCATTTACCTGGCACCTCTACTCAGCCTACCAAGAATCTGAAAAGCTACGTCAGAGTTCTCCTTTTCACCCACGGTACCACCAGAACACGCGGAGGGGTTGCCGGAGGTACTAAAACCAGACTTTAGCCGTGCAGCATGACATCCACCTGCCCAACCGATGCCCGTTCCGTGAGGCACCTCTCCGCTACTCCGAGCTGAAGAAAAAGTTGACAGACGAACAACTCCGGGAGCAGTTATCATCGTTCTTGAGCACATGCAAATGGCTGATGGAATATATTCAACATTACTCGGCGCGCACTGCACCATGGACAGGCCTCTTATCTCAAAAGAATCCTTACCAATTGACTAAGGAAATTCAAAAGGCTTTTGAGACCCTTAAGCAAGCCTTTCTCAACTCAACTACACTCAGCAGGCCAGATCCGGAACTGACATTCATCTTCCCGACAGACGCCAGCGCTATTGGCATGGTCGCCGTTATTATGCAGGAGGATATCCACCAGAAGAACGGATAGCTAGACCCTGCCGTGGCTGGACAGAATCAAAGGCATCAGGGACAAATTTAGATTGTGGGATACTTACCTTAAGGAACTCACGTTTAAGATTGACCACTGCCCTGGGAAGGAGAACCAGCTGCCCGACCCACTATTTCGCTATCCAGACCCAGACGCCCCTCTCCCGGAGAACCAGATTTCGACCGTATGGTACCACCGAAAAAGTCACTACCCGACACTTTGATATTCTGGAACCGCTGTCCCTACGTGGGACATTAGCAGCTTCGTATCCTAGCCCCCCTCTAGCGAAAGCTTATCCAGGAATATCACGATGTACCACTTGTGGGCCACTCCGGAACAGAGGAACTCGAAGGTTTGAACTCCATTCAACGTTACTTCTTTTGGCCAGGATTACTTCGAGGTATTCGACGTTACGTCACCGGCTACCATCTTTGCCTTTGTATTAAGTCTGTACACGGGAGCCATAACGCAACTCAGAAGTACCAACCCTCATCAGGATCCTCGAAGGCGAGGTGTTCTCTTGCTACGGCTACCCACGCCGTTTGTTCGGTGACAACGGGAAGCAATTTACTGGCCACGCATGGACCAACGCCAACCGGAAGTGGAACTGCGAGCTCAGGACGACTCCAGAATACCATCCTCAGGCCGGAAATCAGTGAATATGGGAGAAATACCTAACACAGTTGCTCTTTGGTTTACGAAGAAGGCGAAATGCTGCCACCGGTTACATCTCTAGTCCAAATGTCGAAGTCATTTCTCACCAGGAACGCGAGTAAAAAGCCCGAGAAAGGCAGAAATTGTGTACCCAGCGCTATACCAGGGCTCCTTCAATACCGCTTTTTGCCATCGGATACTGGGTTTACGCGAAGAACCATCAGCAAGCCAACAAAGGTGCCAGAATTATCGTGGCTTTCGCACCCCTCTGAACAGGACCTCATCCAGTCATCGACATAACCTCAGCTGACGTTTACTGGATACTGAAGGACGGCAGAGCCCGCAAGCCGCATCAGTTTCATTTAATGGCCGCACTACCACCACTGTTAGAGTAAAAAACATATGAACATTAAAAAAATGTATTAATTTTTACTGTTGCAATGCAGAGCAATTAAAATTTATTTTCACAAATTAATTTACGTTTTTATCCCTTTAGTTCCGACTAATAAATAATAATTTATTATTATATTTAACATTTTTAACTTCAAATTCAAAACTTGTTAAAAAAGTTTCAAGAGGCCACTTCTTTTCATTTTGAAGAATTTATATGTATTTATTCCTATGCGAATTTAAAGTAAAATTACATAATTTCCATAAAAATATAATTTACTTTAAAGTATTCAATTATTTTGAAATTTATTACGTGCATCCATAATTTTTATTATTTTCTAGTTTTGAATCAATAAAGAGAAAAATGTCTTTTATTAAAATTGTATATTATATAAATGTGCATATGTGTAGCACTGTAGGACTGCCTTTTTGTGGAAAACAACTTTTCGATATTGAAATATGACAGGAAACGAATAAATACTATTCGACGAAATGGGGTATGACGGCTGGAAATTCGTTTCGTTTTATGTTACACGAAGGTATGATGACTTTTTTTTATTAATTTTGATTTCACGACTTTTCATTTTATTATATGAATGTGAAAAAAGGAAGTTGCGTGTAATTAAATGAACGGATCATAAAGTTTATCATTAATTAATTAATTATTATTCATATTGAGAAGAGAAAAATGATTTATAAATATTTAATATTTACAGAAAAAGTAAAAAATAAGAAATGTTTGGATATTTACGGACTCACTGAGAAAAACCGGTACCTTTTATAAAAACAGAATGTTTATTGATTTAAATAAATATTTACTGATACAGTAAATTATTTATTTCAGTTTAATAATAATAGTATTATAAACTATATAGAATTTTTCCGTTTTCCTTTTTGGTTGAAAGTTTGTCCTTTTGGATTGAACATGTCATTGTTTTGGTAGATAATTCGATCATTTAATAGAAAATTAACTTTTTTGTTGACATTTCAGTTTTAGGTTTGAAAATCTACTGTTTTGTGGGAAATTCATCGTTTTGGCCTGAAAATTCGAAAATTTCGTTTAAATTTTATTTTCTATTGAATGATTTGAAAATATTTGATTTCAAATCAAAAAAGTTTTAAAGATCATTATTAACTATTACATGTTTAAAAACAATATTTATGAATTCAAGATTTATAATTTTAAATGATAATCTATTTCCTAAATAGAGAGTTGCACCATTTCATTAAAAATTTGTTTTGTTGGCAAAAATGAATCCTCTATCTTGAAATTCACCTTCTTTACTTGAAAATGTAACTAATGGTTACAAAATTAATCTCTTCCGTTGAAAAAGCAATATTTTAATTTAAAATTTCAATAACTTAAAATGCTTTTAGTTGAATTTAATATAATACTTAGATTAATTTTATTTGAGAGAATTTACTCTCTAATTTTCGTGAAAAATCTTCTTCTTTGGAAAGTCATTCTTTTGGGCTGAGAAGTCGTCTTTTTGAACTAACAATTGCATTATTTTCTCAAAAATTTGACCTTTTTGATTTAAAGTTTGTATTTTAGGGCTTACAATTTTAATATTATTTTAGGAAATTCCATTATTCGGTAGGAAACTTATTTTCTTGTTAGCTGAAACCTTAGTAAAGAATTTAACTGTGTTGTTGAATTTTTTTTTGTGGAGAATTTATTTTTTTAACTGAAAATGAAACTATTCCATTTTTGGTAATCAACTGATTTAATAAATTTGAAAATTAATATTTTTTACTTAAAACTTCAACTTTTTGGTTAAAAATTCTTCTTTTTGGGGAGGAAATTAATCTTCTTGCTTAAAAATTTAACAATTTGGTAGAAAATTATACTATTCGCTTAAAAATACTTTTCTGATTTTTTTTTAGAAAATGTGTATAGTTTATGTTTCCATGACGGTTCTTTTCATGCCGGTTCTTGGTTAAATTTTAATCTTTTTTGTCGGAAAATTGAACCATTTGGTTAAAAGTACACCTTTGCATGCTGAAAATTTAACCACATAATTAAAAATTCAATTATCAAAAAAAAATATTTTGTTGAATATGTATCCATGACGATAAGGCCCTCTTTTTTTACAAAGAAAATGCTATGCCAAATATACGGTCGTCTACTAGGGGTAATGGGGGTGGGGAGTATTGATGGCCCCATACTTATTAAAAACTTAAGAACCAAGACCAAAAACCTCACCAGAAAGGATTTCATTCCTTTCCAAAGGCAGCGATGGAGTAAAGACTTCGTGTAATATATTAAGATCAGTTGAAGAGTTTTAACACAGAACTAGATAATCATCAAAATTATTCAGGAGAGCGCAATAACATTCTGTAAAATCGAAATGACATTTTAAAGACAAAACAGAAGTTTACTCCCGAGTTAAGGTGTTTCTGAATTGAGGATTAAAAAAAAACCATCCAGTTCCGCGAAATAGAATGTGGAACTTTACAATCTCAAAATGACAGTAATCTAAAATTGGAAAAGACTCGGTTGCGGATCACGATAAAAAGTACAATTTTCAGTTTAGGCAAAAAATAAAAACATGCACTAGAGATGTTGGGTTGCCGATTTTGGAGAAAATAAGTTGGATTAAAAAAAGTTCAACAATTCAAGTAAATAATTGAAGAATGTGGAGTTTCAAAATTGAATATGAAAACTTTCTTTGTATAGCGACTAAAAATACTTTATTTAGTTTTAAAAAAGAATAAAAACTTGATCCGTAGATATGGGGAGGCTGCATAAGAATAAAAAAGTTTTTATCAACAAAATCCCTCTGTTCCGGGAAAATAAAGCTTTACTGCGCCGGTATACCACTGTAACAGAGGATTTTTTCGTTGAAAGGTCTATAAAAAGAAAAAAAGGTAAATATTTCTTAATATTAATAAGCGATAGTAATATGAAAAAATACCGTTGGTGATCGCAAGGTAAAAAGTTAAGTCAAAAAACCTTATAAATGTTGATTTTTGTAGTAAATGAAGATCTAAGATTGCAGGTTCAAATTTGATTGCTTCCTTTATTCTAAAAATAGTAACAAATAGTTTTGTTCAATAGTTTTTTCTTTAAAAAGCAGTAACACTATTACTTTACTGTCTTTAAAAACTCCCAGGAAGAGGAATATTGTCAGGAAAAGGTTTTCTAAAGAAATTTAAGAGATTTGGCAATTAAAAAAAAAAGAAAAAAAGTGGGAGATAATTATAGAGAATCAGAATCAGTTGTTGGATTTCTACTCTGGTGTAAAAAAGGTTTACACGAAAATAAATTTCAACAACTTTAATTTTTTGTTACAATGGGTATGTTTTTTTAAAAATGTACAAAATTTAACAAAAAAATACAATTAAATACGAATAGATAATTCTATTATTGTCTGCAGAAGAGTACAACATTAACAGTAATGTATAAATTTTCTACAAGTTCAAAATTTGTAAAAGTTTTTATTAATATTCTTTTTACTTCATTGGAAAAATGTACAAGGTATGACAGAAAACTATGAGACTTTACATTGTTTTAATTTGAGTGTTTGACGTGAAAAATCATTTATTTTACGTAAATTATTATAAAAAATTACAAATATTTACAAAAAAATACTAGATTTCACCAAACTTTAAATACTAGAGAAAGCACTTAAAAATATGTTATACCTACTAGTATTTTTGTTTAGAAATGTAAAAATGTAAACAAAAAAATGTATACATCTGATTGAAATTTCATGAACTATTTTCAAATTTGAAATGGATTTAAATTTATAAATACACAATAAAACGCTTTTATTCAATTTCATACATATTCAAATCTTATTTCAGTCTAAAATTTTCCTTTTTTAACCATTTAAATTTAAAAATTTTCATTTATGGAAGAGACTTTTCTGGAATATCTAGCAATATTTCATTTTTTTATTCGAAATGAGCAAACCAAAAGTAAACCAAATGTTACAAACAAAACAATTTCAGATTGAATCATTTGCAATAGAAAGCCTTAAATCTTTATTATTTCAGAGTGTTCAATTTATTTTTCGAACTTTTTAATTTTAGCTGTTATATTTAAGAAATGTTAAATATGTAAATGAAATGATTGAATTTTGATGTATTAATAATTCAACAATTATCACTTTGGAAAAAATTTGAATCAGTTAAAGAAACATTCACAAGTTTTGAAAAGATCCAAACTTAATTTGAAACTGGAAAAGATTTAAAGAAATATATAAATATATTTAGATTATGGAAGATGTTTGAAGGTTTTGAAGCTTTTCAAGGATCTTTAGTGGTTTCAAGAAAATAAAAAAATTCTTAGGTTTCCTGGGAAAATTTAAAATGATCATTCATTTTGAAAAACTAATTTTGAGAGAATATTTAAACATATTTAAAAAAGTTGTTGATACATAAATGAAAACTGAACAATTATCCATTTGAAAATTAATCCAGCAATGTAAAAAAAATACTTAGCAGTTTCTAGATCATTCCAAAGTCATTCAAAACGTGAAAATGAACATTTTACCGTTTCTTTAATGTTTCAACTTACAAATCTTTTTGTAATATCTATCATGTATACATATACATTTAGAATGATCTCATTGCAATATTGTAAATGTTTGTCATCCTAGGTCGAAATAAAACTTTTTAGCTGAATGCCTGTAGATTAGATAAATTCCTGTTGATTCCTGTAGTTGTAATTCTTTGCAAGTTCTTCTAGGAAAACTGCAATAAAATAATATACAATAAAATGCGACAAAAAAACGTGGGCCGTCTTGGGATGATCGGTATAATTGATAACTTCATAGGATGTAAATTGAAGTTTCTTAAAAAACTTATCACTTCGAAAAGCACAAATTTTATCCCAATAATAGAAAAAAGTTGCACTTTCCTGTAATTTTGATCATTGCTTATTGTATTTGTTTGTATATTGCTGTCAAAATGGTTTTAGTTTTTTGTACTTTTTTGTTAAAAAATTTTCACTAGGGTAGTTCTGTACTGAAACGCTTCAGTTAGAAAATACAAAAATTGAGCCTTTCATGATTTAGTAAAAATTATGGTGGCGATTCAGCCTGGCTGAAGGGGGAAAAATTATGGGAAAATAAATTGGCAATACTTTCGTTGAAATGAAAATGATGGTAAGTGAATTTTTTGGTAATACATTCACGAGCTTCACTCTCAGCGAGCAGTCTATCTGAAAGTCTAACAATCCTGCCAATCTATTGTTGGGCGCCAGCAGGAGCGTCGTTTATAACTCGCGAGGCGTTGTCACAGTAAACAACAATAAAAGTCTATTAATGTGATGGTACCTGTAGGCACAGGTCCTGGCTGGAAGCCAGGAACATACCAGCATGGCTATTCACCCCGCGAAATACAAGCTACCGTTGTACAACAGCCGCCTTCCTAAATGACCGCAATACCCCATGAACGTGTGTTATGTGGAACGCTAAACGCTGCATTACAGACTCTGATATGTCCTTAATCTAATGCGCTCCATGTATCAACTACGCTAGGATATTATTAGGGAACGATAACAGGTTGGCAAAAAAACCCTGAAAATCAGGGAAGAGAGAGGGATTTTGAAACAAATCTTTCAAAGGTCGGAGAATTTGTCTAAGAGATAGCTCAAGTTACTGTTCAGAAAATTAAATTAAACATTTTTTTTGTATGTCGTTTATAAAATATTCGATGTCAAAAATCTCATAAGATTTACATTCTGGTCTTTGAATATTAACGATGAGGCAAATAAAAAATTAGGGAAAGGTTGACGATTATATTTTAAGTTAAAATTTTCATTATTTGATTAAAAATTCAAAAAATGTTTAAGGGTAATTGTTTTTATTTAAAAATTCAACTATTTTGGTAGAAAATTAGTTTTTTTTTAAAGTTCATATTTTGGTGCTGGAAATTCATCTAAAATCTTTCTTGGATAAAAATGTGGATAAAAATGTAACTGTTTGGTTATAACTTAATCTTCTTCGGCTGATGACCCAACTACTTTATTGAAAATTCGTATTTTTGGTTGAATTCAATTTTTTTTCAAGTTAAAATATGTTTCGGGTTAAATATATTTATAAATTTACTTTTTTGTTATTTGTAGTAAGTAAATCATGCATGTTTGAAAATTGCTCTATTTGATGGAAATTTGTACCATTCTGTTAGCATATGTTTTGTGTGATAATTAATTACTTTATTTGAAAATTCTAGTTATAACTCTAGTTATAATTTTAACTTTCTTGTTTAAAATCAATTTTTAGATTAAAAGTTAATTTTTGGGACTGAAAAGGTAGATTTTTCAATTTTAGATTGAAAATTCTTTTTTTTTTAATTTGAAAATTCATCTTTCCTAGAAGAAAACTATTTCCTGCGTTCGAAATTTTCTCTGTTATTGTTAAAAATGTAACTGTATAGTTGAAAATGAACTTTTTTTGTAGAAAATTCGTATTTTCGGGTTGAAAGTTTAATTGTTTTATAAAAAGTTCGTACTTTTGTTTGAAATGTAAATAATTTCATTAACATTTTTATTTATTTTTTGATTGAAAAATCTTCATTTGTTAAAAATTCGTCTTTTTGGATAGAAAAATGAATTAATTCAGTTAATAATTTATCTGTTTGGTCCAAATATTGACTATTTTGTTTAAAAATTTTTTTTCGCAGAAAATTAATCTTCTTCGTTGAAAATTCGTCTTTTGGTTGTGAAATTCGTCTGCCCGGGTAAAAATTTTGCATTGTCTAATCAAAATATAAACTATGACATTTTTTATTGAGAATTAATAATTCTAGGTTAAAAATTGAGCTGTTCGGTTAAAACTTAAGCTCTAGTTGAAAATTAAAGTATTTTGCTAATTTTATTTCATTTTTTCTGAAATATCAATTATTACATTTTTCGTTTAGAATTTATTTTTCGAGGTTAAAATTTAATCTTTTTTTTATAACTAACCTATTTTGTTAACAAAAATGTTTATTTAAAAATTCAAATTTTTGTTGTAAATGCATCATTTTTGGTCAAATATGTCTTCTAAATATTTAATCATTTTATTGGAAATGCAACTATTTTCATTCAAAATTGAATATTTTCTTCTTGAAAATCTGACCAGTTGGTTGAGAATTCATCTTTGTAGATTAAAAAATCAACTACTTGTTTCAAATTCAATCTTTTATTTGATAATTTAAGTAATTTGTTACAGAGGCAGAATGCATTAAGAAATCTTGAATGACTGAAATATGCATGCTTTGAATAAACCAATTCTATCTAGTCCATTTGGATCTACATAGGCATATAAAATCGAACTTATATATGTTATTCACAATGAAACAGAAACGATATGGAGGCAAAATTTCAAAAAAAGATGTGTTGTAAATAAAATACGCGATCTTTTAGTGGTGCACTTTATATTACGAGGATTTTATAACACACAGTGCTCTTCAACTGATGGTAGAAATATGTATGTAGTATGATCAACATTTTAACCAAATCTAGCTACAGGTATTTTAGGCTTCAAAAAATCAAAGTACGAAAATCAAAATTGATCCTGGTCCTGTAATGTCTTAAAATCAAATTTTCAGCTGCTTAAATAAATTTAATACGGTGTTCATTCACAATAGCAATGTTTATTATTTTTTATTACTTTTTTCTGGTTTCAGTTAATCCTGGTTTTCCAACTTATCCAAAATCCACTGAAATTTAAAAATAATAAAAAGTGTTAGTTATTTATTAATTTTTTTCAAAAGCTTGCCTTCTTGCAGTTTTTGAGATTTAATAGTTTTCCTTGTTCCAGTTTTTTAGTTTTTACTAGGGTATATAATTCAATATTTTCGGGAATTTTAATAATGGTTAATTCACTATTTTAGAGAACAAAATTAATTGTAGGAATTCAAAAATTCGGTTTTTGACAATTTTGTAATACATATTTTCGGTAGTCTTCTTTCTCTTTCACGAAAGCTCAGTTTCCGGGAAACTTCTGCTTTCCGTAATCCAAAATTCGTTATTTTTCCACATTCGAGATTTTGAAAATTCGGCAAAATTATATAGATAATCCTATAACTAGTAGTAAAATCAGAATAGATTGTACGTCAGGGGACAATTTCAAAAAATAAAAATAATGACAAATGACTGTATGGTAACTTAATTTTCAGTCAAATGAAACCTGAGTTTAATTGTATTTATTTTAGAGACTTTAATTTAGATACGAGTACAGCGTGAATAGAAGAAAATTTTCCTCGTTTGCGGTAAAAGAACTTTCCATTTTTTTTATAAGGAAAGTGTCATCTCATTTCCGTGTTTATATTGAATCCACAACTCGATTACATTATCAGTAAAAGATAAAAAGAAAGAGAACTAAAGTTTTCATCTAAAAATAAATTACTTCTTAGAATAAATATTTTAACCGTGTAGACTAGATTTGCAATAAAATAAAAACGATATCGAAAAGTTGGATATCTTTTTCCTTATTTGGTCCGGAATTCATCGCCGCAAGAAAAGTCAAAGACAATCAGAATTTGCTCGTTTTCACGATATAGAGATCGAAATCAAACGAAAATTTTCCACGGTGAAATCGACGACAAAAATCGTATATATCTCGATCTAGCGGCTATTAAAAGAAAACAAATGCTCATTTCGAGAGTTTTGAACCACTCGAGACTTCCGCTCAAGTAAATCGATGAAACTCTTTCTTTTCCACATTTTATGACATATTTATCGAAATTTCATCTTAATGCAAACTTCGAGGTAAGCTTTAAATATAATAAAAAAAATTAAACTGAAAGTGAAGCTTAGGGTGGTCCAAAATGTTTTTTTTTTAATTACATGCATGTGGCCGGGAATTTGTACAAATCGGCACACAAATAAATGCATTTTTTTTTTGAAAAAAACAACTTATTTAGAGGTGGAGCAAGCCCCATGAACCCGTGCTTCACATAAAAAAGTGGGTTTGGTAAATTTTTTAGAATCATCAATAATAGGAGAATCTAGTCGAAACTTAATATTTATATTCATAATTAGTTATAGAAAATAAAAATAAATATTACTATTTGTATATCAACCCTCTAAGTCGGTTTTATAGGGTCCCAAAAAATTCCATAAGTGAAAAATATGTTTTGAGAGTTTTTGGCGTTAATTATGATTTTTTTTTCTGTTTTTCTATGCAGATCGTTTCTGATACATAAAATAATAATTAAGTTCAGATAATAAGTTGTTGGAGTAAAGTTTTTAAACAATCTTTATTGTCTGTAGAATAATGCTGTCAGAATAATACTAGAAAATTGCCATTTTTTTTTTAATGTCTCATTTTTTGTTGAATTTTTTAATTAGAGTAGGGTATATCATTAATTAAATTTACAAAAATACTAATTAATTATTATCTTTGAATAATATTAGAACTTTGTGGTTATAATTAATGAAATTTAACAACAATTTCTACATAAACAAATCATTATTGTTAAAAACTACCTTCTCTCACAGTAATGCTAGAAAGTTGCGGTTTTTCCCCGAATTTTTCCACTTTCTGTCATATTTCACTTACTCAGTAGAGTAATAATGAATGCAAGGTAACAAACATAACTTTGGAAACAATTCTCTATTGTTCATAATCATCTTTACTTAGATAATTGCTAGAAAGTTGTTTTTCTTTTATGTACTTTTAAACTTTTAGTTTTCTTTTTACTTAGTGTGTTAATAATAAATCCATGTTAGAAAAAGATTATAAATAATAATACTAATATAAAAAAAATGGATCTCAGTCACTGATTTAAGGAAAATTTATATTTAACATGATTTATATATAATTTTTAAAGAATATTGAATATATAATACTTGTTTCATTTCAGACATATTTATTTACAAAAAAGGGAAAGTTTGTTTAGAATATGATTCTCCGTAATGTTTATTTATTACTTTTTTGTAACTTAGAATTCAAATCAATGTTAAGCATTTCAGAAAAAACTGCGACTTTCTAGCATTTGTCAACGATAAGATAGTTATAGACAATAATAATTTTGTTTGAACAACTATTTTTTCTAGCTTTATTCATTATTACTCCACTGAGTAAAAAATAATCGAATAATTAAACATCTCAGAAAAAATGAAACTTTTTACAAGTATGCAAAGAAAATATTAATAAAAATTATACATTATTGAAACAATTCTTTTTATTTTGAATTAATAATTACTTTACTCTAATTGAAAAGTAGACAAAAAAAATTGAAATTTCAGAAAAAATACTGTAAATGTCTAGTATGAATATAGAAGAAGGTAGCTATAAGCAATGCTAATTTGTTTAAATAATTATTTTTACTAAATTGTATTAAATATTAACTCATTTCAAGTGAATAGTGGAAAAAACTTTTAAATTGTATGAACAATTATTTTTGTTAAAATGAATGAAACATTACCGCAATATATGTGAAAATTGGGAAAAAAGTAGATTATTTAAATAACGTGCCTTTCTATCTCTATTCTAAGAAGAAATTGTTAAAAACAACAAGAAATTCTTAAAATAATTTATGTTAACATCTAGTTAACAGTATAAAATACTATTTATGTATTAGAAAAAATTTTCCTTTTAGAAACCACAAAAAAATCATCATTAGCGCCAAAAACTCGCAAACCCTATTTTTTCTCTTATGGGGTTTTTTAGGACCCTATAAACAGACTTATGGGAGCGATATTTCATTTGTCCTATGGAAAGTTGATAATAAACTTTATGGGGCCACTTCTGAATATATATTTAAAAAAAAAAAGGTATTCATTTTTGTGCAGATTTGAACAAATTTCTGGGCGATATGCATACAAATTCTTTTATAAAATCCAATGCATTTTTGGAGCTCCGTAGTGAAGCTACTTAAATTCTTATTTTTTCCATTTGCACAATCTGCAGTTCTAAGGGAGCTCAGTCTCCATTTCGTCCTCTGGGAAAAGCAATTTATATTTTATTGGATCTTTATATGTGCTTGAATTTGCATCATCGAGAACCTTTTCGTTTTCCTAATATCTTTGTGAAAGAAATTCAAAAGTCAGGGAATTTCTGTAAGAAGCACTTAAAGTAATATTGTCGAGAATAATCAAGGCTGCTACACAGTCACTTTCAGCTTCTTTTTTTTCTGAAATCATTATTAAGTCATTTTTAAAGATAAAGTCACTATAGTTACTTGTTAAAATAAAATCTTTACTTCAGTTACTTTTCTTTCAAGAAATTATCACATTTGTGAACAACTCTTGCTTCTGAGTTTTAATGAATTACTTTGAAATATGTTAGAAAATTTAAAAAGATTTCTAGAAGCTTTCAATAGATTTTTATAATTTAAAGAGATTTCGAGGGTTTTTAAAGTTCGATTTTTGGGTTGACCTTGGTGGGGAATTACCCAGATAGAGGGCCCTTTCGTATAAAATGCTTTTGTTCCTTCACGCCTGAGCGACCGCTGCTCGCCCCGCGCAGCTCCTTATACACCTACTTGCGGCGCGGCGTCAATTCTCGGAATAACTCTATCAAGGGGCCCTGTCTCTAGGGTCCACTCTAATGATAAGGAATTCCAAACGATTTAATAGATTTTGTGTTATTTTAAAAAATAAACAGGTATATTTTTAAAAATATAAAATGTTAAAAAAATTTCCAAAGATTTCAAATGATACCAATGTATTTCAAAAAGATTTTGATCGACTTAGGGTATTTTTCTTTATTCAAATGATTTTTCAATAGCTTCTAAATTTTTTTAAGGATTTTAAAAAGTTTCAGAGAATTTGAAACATTTTAGAATATTTAAAAAGATTGCAAAGAATTTTTGAAAATATTCTAATAATAGAAACGTATTCCAAACGAGTTTAAAGATCTTAGGGCATTGTTTTAAATTTCAAGGAATTTTCAAGACTTGTAAGAAAATTCAAGGGGTTTTAAAATATTTGACATATTTTAGGGTATTTTAAAAGATTCTAAGAAATTTTTAATAGTCTTAAATAATTTAAAAAAATTCCAAACGAGTCGTAAGACTTTCGGGTACTTTTTAAAAGTAAAATTAATTTGCAAAAGCTTCAAAAAATCTCAAGGAATTGAAAGAGTTTTTAAGAGTGTAAAATATTCTAGGATATTTTATAAGAGTTTAGGGAATTTTCAAATATGTTTTAAAAAAGTTGAAGGTATTCCAAAGAATTTGAAAAGATTTTTGAGTCCTTCTAAAAGTCCAGGAGATTTTTCGTGATCACATAAAGTTTCAAGGGGTTTTCAAAATATTTCAAATATCTTATGCCGTTATAGAAGATTACAAAAAAATTAATAAACTAAAATAATTTGAAGGCATTGAAAAGAATGTAAAAGACTGGTGTGTTTTTTTTCTTCCAATGAATTTTTAAAACCTTCAAAAAGTTTCGAAGGGTTTGAAATATTTTAGAATATATTTCATAAGATTGGAAGGAATTTTGGAAAACATGTCAATAATTTAAATTATTCAAATAATTTTAATGATTCAGGCCTTTTTTGAAAATTCTAAGAATTTCTAAAATCTCAAAGAAGTTCCAATGGGTTTCAAAATATTTGAAACATATTAGGGTATTTTAAAATATTCTAAGGAACTTTTAATATTTTTATAGGTATTTTTTATAGGATTCCAAGAAATTCCTAAATTGTTTTTATAAAGGAACCCTCTGTTTACAGACAGGGGATTTTAAGGAAAAAAAGATTTTTTAAACTGGAATGTCGCTTTTGGGAAAATATGGAAGTTCGGTACATAAAAGACCCTGTCTGTAAACCGCGTTAGTGTTTTCACCAGTTAGTGAACATTAATTTTTTTGCATGACTTAGTATTGTCGCGTATTTATATGAGCAACATAAAGTTTTAAAATAATTTTGGTCTATTTTTGTGCAATAAATATGGATAAGCATTCATTATCCTACTTTTTCTATGAAAATGCCTGCATGAATCACTGTAAAATATTCTCATTTTTCAAGTCTTCAAATAATTCAACTTTTGTAGCCCCAATGAGCCTATATTTTTTCGAAGATCATCGTCAAAGCTTGCAAACCCTGCAACGATTTAAAAAAAATGTATTTGTTACGAAATTATGAATTTTATAACAAGCATCGATTTTTAAATATTTTGTTCCCAAATTTCAATGTTTTATTTTAAAAAATCTTTAACGTTTGACACAAACAACTGGAGCATGTTGTAGGCCGGTGTTGGTTATGTTACTTTTTTTAAGTAACTAGTTGAAGTTACGTTACTTAACAAAAAAGTAACTAGTTAGAGTTATGTTACTTGTATCTGTAACTAGTTACTTTTTCCTCTTCCTTAATTTTTAATTTAAAAATAAAAATAAATCATGCAACATTAATAAACTTATTTATTATTATATTATTAAAATAAAAATATTAATAATCCAACAAAATATTATTTAAAAAAACGGGGATTGGTTTTGTGAATACAAAAATAGCCAGATATTTCGTCAAGTGAACAGTAATATAAAACTTGTTTGAGTGGTTGAGTCACTGCCGTATAGATTTTTGAATGGCCCAAGAATACGGAAACCTGAACGTTCTAAAACTGCGCGACTTTCAAATCCGAGTGTTTAATCTCTTCCTTTTTTATTAGAAATAAAATGTAAATTTACTATACAAAAAAGATATACAACAAACGCAAAGTAACGGTAAAGTAACTAAAATTAAGTTACAAGTTACTGCAAAAATCGTAACTAAGTTACGTTACAGGTTACTTTAAAAAAAGTAACTAAGTTACCCTAAAAGTGACAAATAACGTAACTTTTTAGTAAATTAGCTACTTGTAACAAGTTACTTCCCAACACTGTAGTAGACACTTAGAAAAAGAACCTTGCATTTTACTCAATCTTTTAAAGCCAGAAACAGTTCAAAAACTCAATAGGACTTAACAGACCCTGTCTGTAATTCGTTAATACTAGAATTCGGGAATTGTATTGTTCGGGACTTTAATAATTCTAAAATTTTATTATTTTGGAATTTTCAATTTGGGAATATTATAATTCAGAAATTTTATTTTTCGAAAATATTAATATTGGGCAATTTTCCATTTCGGAAATTTTAGAGTGTCGGGAAGTTTATTTTTGCAAATGTTTCTGTCATCGAAATATTTCGCATATGATCTTGCGCGATCTTAATCTTCATCAGTGGATAATAACGTGACAGATAACAGTATGAAAAAGTTTCAAAGAGAAAGGGTGTGAAAGGGGAGGGAACTATGGTCGGTAATTGATATAACTTTGATTACAGGATTAAATCGAGCGTAAAGACGTGAAGACGGTAAAAGGTTTTTCAAATTAATTTCCCATTTCGCAGTACGGGTTGGGCTCTACGGTATCTGAGTTTCCTCTTCCAAAGCGAGGGCTGAGGGTGGAGGGATGGACAATTTGGTACGTACTTGAATCGAATCGAACTTTCAATCTTTACCAAGTCCCTCTCGACGGCCAAAACAATCTTTTCTATTAAGTTTCCCTATTTCGGTGCGAAACGAATATCGGCAATAGAATTTCTAATCGGACAATAAACACCCTAAATAAGGGAAGAGAGGCTCTTAGATGCAATCGCCTAAAGCTTCATTGTCGAAACTCTCGCAGTAACGATATAATAGGCAGTTAAACTTTACAAAGGATTGCGTTTTGGGACTTCTAGCAGGTATTTCAGAGGCAAGAGCCTTGAGAAGAGTAATTTTATAACTTGAAGTTTTTATTTTTTATTTTTATTTATTTAAATAAATTCAGTGGGACAAATTAGAGTATCTAATTTGTAAAGAGATATCCGATTTCGGACCTTTCCAGAGATTGTAATAATATTTTTTGGAAAGAGCTAGGCTTGGGTCGTGGCGTGCTTGAGTCACGTTTCGGAAGCCAAGTGCCCTGGGTTCGAATCCAAATGATACTGTTTCATTTAAACAAATATTAAATAGTTTTAAAATAATTTTATTATTGATATTAACTAGCAGAACAGAGTACTTCAATATATTTTTGTAGATAAACTTTTAGTGCACTGTTTTGTGAAGATTTCTAAAGTTTACAATTAATCTTTTTTGGTTGAAAATTGCACTATTTGGTCGAAATTGTTGTTTTTGTTGTTGGAGCTTAAATTTCTTGATTAAAAATTGAACTAATCAATTTCTGGCTGAAATATAGTTGTTTTTAATTGGATATACAACCTTTAAGTTTTTCATTGATAAGAGTTCTTTTTTCGTTTAAATTCAATTAATTATGGTTGAAAGTTGAACTATTTTATTAAAAATTCATTCTATTAGTTTAAGATTAAAACGTTTGTTAATTTTTTCTAAATATTGTTTAGTTTTTACTAGAAATTTTAATATTTCATTTCTATTCAAAAATATTTGCAACAGATTTTGGTTGAAAGTTAATTTTTCTGTTTAAGTATTCGCCTAATTGGTTGAAAGTTCATCTTGTTTAGTAGAATATAGAACTAATTGGTTAAAAATTAATTAATTTTGTTAATCGTTTTCCTTGAAAATTCAAATTTTATTAAAGTTCTTTTCTCTTTGAACTAAAAAAACTTTCTTAATTAAAAATTAAACTATTACTGAAGATTGGTCTTTTTTCGTAGGAAATAAATCTTCTTGTTTGAAAATTTATCTTTTTGATTTCAAAAATGAACTATTACAGTTGAAAGTTCAGCATTCTTTGAAATAATTAGTCTCCTGGGTTTAAAATGTAACTATTGCAGTTTTAAAATCATATTTGTTGCTAAACAAAAATAAATTTAAATAAAAAATTCCAGATGAATATGTCCCATATTAATTAAAAATTTATCACGTTGGTTGATGATCAGACTAGTTCCTTGAAAATTTATTTTTATTTTGGGTTGAATGGTAATTTCATTAACTGAAAACTAAACTAGTTAATTTTTTATGGAATATTTATCATTCATAGTTAAAGGTTCAACTATTAATTTGGTTTAAAATTAAAATGGTGACTTTTAGTT
>NC_046660.1:65597434-65622941 GCF_010883055.1 Belonocnema kinseyi
AGTTGAAAATTAATTTTCCTATCTTAAAATTCAAACATTCCATTTTTGGTTTAAAATATATATTTTTTGTTATAAATTCAGCCTCTTAGTAGAAAATTTATCTTCTCTATTTAAAATTAAACATATTGGTTGAAAGTTGAACTACTTTCTTGGTAGAAAATTAAACTATTCTTTCGAAAATTCGTTTTGTTAAGGTTGCAAATAATTTTTTAATAAACTGCAAATGTAACTATTAGGTTTTTGGTTAAAAATCAATTTATTCTAGCATACAAAATAACTTTTTGGTTAAAAAAGAGTTTTTTAATCCAAATTAAACTTTTTACAGCAAATTCTTCGTTTCGACTGTTTTGCTGCAAATTCAACCGTTTTTTTTTAAAAAGTCATCTTTTTCAAAAATTTTACTGTTTTGTTAAAAATTATCTTCCCTCAGTTGAAAATGTTTTATAGTTAAAATTCAAAGAAAAATTACTGCTTTTTCGGAAATGCAAAATATTTCATTTTGAAATCTAAAGCGTTTTTTTTCTTTAATTTAATTTGGGTATATATTCCCCTATTATTACCGTATACTCGTGACAAAATAACTCTATTATCCCTGTTTTGAAATTTTAAATTTTTACTGACTTTTTCCAAGTCTGACATATGAATCCTCACAGCCATCTCAACGATTTTATTAAAATTTAGTGCAGTCTTAGTACTTTTAGGCTAATGATTTTCGGTCAAAATATTTTTAAAATTATTGCAAATTCTGGGAGCTACACTATTTTATAGACATTTTTTAAACTGGATGCTGTTTTATATAAAATATTGAAGAAGACAAAACGAAAATTTTTTATCAGAACAGCAGAATCTATGAGTCTCATAGCTGACTGCAACGTCGCAATGCATGTGCAATAGGGTGGTTCAAAAATGCATGGAATAATTTTTTTGCATGCTAGAGGGCAACGATCCCCCCATTTTATTCCAAATCCGAAAAAAGAAATTCCCTCATTTTTTATTTTTTTATGTTGATAGGTGCCGGTTTTGACTTGAAGTTTCCCATGTAAAATGCATGGGGAAAAATCAGTATTTTGAGTTTTTAGAATAATTTTTTAGGGTTTGAAAAAATGTGACGGGAAGGTATGGGGGCCTGTATAGAATTACCCAACGACAAATTTCATCGATCAGACATATGGGCTTGACACCCCTAACACACCCCCACGAGTACCTGAAAAACTATCCTTAAAACCAAAAATGTCAATTTTTCATGAAATCGACATTTTAAACATTGTATTCTCGTATTTTTGTTGTTAAAATTATTAATATTGGTCTAGTGGATACATTTATTATCATTGGCTAATTAATTTTCAATTATTTAAACAAGTGGAATTTGATTAAATAATATTTTTTCTCGAAAATTCGTTTTCCCCATAAAAACTAATTCTATTAGTCTAGTAGAATATTTATTAAAATTGGCTAATTAATGTTTTATGATTTAAAAAAATGGGATTTGTTCAAACAATTTTTTTCGAATTTTCGTTGTTTTCCTTCAAAATTATTACTATTTCACTAGACCAATATTAATAACCTTAAGTAAAAAAACAAGAAAATACATTGTTCAAAAGGGCGATTTCATGAAAAATTTACATTTTTGTTTTAAGGATAGTTTTCAGGTACTCGCGAGGGTGCGTTATGGGTGTCAAACCCATATATATGATATATGAAATTCTTAGTTGGATTATTCTCTACAGGCTCCCATACTTTGTCGTCACATTTTTTTAAACCCTAAAAAATTGTTCCAAAAACTCAAAAAGTGATTTTTTCTCATACATTTTATATGGGAAACTTCAAGTCAAAACCCGCATCGGTTAAAATCGAAAAATAAAAAAATAAAAAATTAGGGAATTTTTTTTCCGGATTTGGAATGGCATTGGGGGGATCGTTGCCTTCTAAAAAAGAAAAGCCTTTTTGAGCCACCCTAATTTGCAATGGTGCAGTGTGATGCCAATGCCTACTGTCCACCTAGCTGTTGCGTGGCACAAACATTTTACTGGAATGCTCTTTTTTAAATATTCATAACCTGCGAACCAAATAAGTGTCCATCAATTTTTTTTTAGATTAAAGATCAGAGAACAAGAAATATTATTATTTAACAAAATAAAAAACTAACAAAATAACAAAATAAAAAATAAAAATAAACGGAACTCCCAAAAAAATTCAATCAATAAGTTTCTTTTTAGTTTTTTTGTGCGTGAAAAATTAAAAATTTTTGTTTTCTTTAATATTTTACATGAAACATCATTCTGATATACAAAATTCATATAATTTCATTTAAATGCGCAACAAAAATTTAAAAGTATTACAGTTTAAAAAAAGTCTACCTTGAATTTCAAAATAGTGTAGCTCCCAGAGTTTTCAAAATTTTTGAAAATCCTTTGGCCAAAAAATATCACCCAGCAAATACTACAACTATACCAAATTTCATTAAAATTAATAAGATTGCTGTCAGGATTCATATTTATGATCTCGAAAGCGTTTGCTATAAAGTCGTTTAAACTATTATGTTGCGTGTTTTATTAGGTGGAAAAAGTCTTCAAAATACTGTGACGTAGTTTTTGAATGAAATTAAAATGTTAAAAGATTGTGGTAATCTATACTGAATTAGAAAATACATTACCTGGAGAAAACGTGGCTCAATGGTAACATGCTGGTATTTTGTTTGCATAGCCATGCGTCGAGGGTTCGAATCCCACTTTAAATATAAGTACATGCAAAAACTACTTTTTACACTATTTCATTTAATATTTCGTATTAATTTATAATTCCTGAAGAATTTCAAATTGCAACATAATTAAATTTTTTTAAATTTATATCTTTTCATAATATTTTTTATTTGATGGGTGAAAATTCGACATTTTGTAGATCAAATTTTCTAGAGTAAAACATGCAGAAAACGTTGAAAAGGTTGAAAATTAGTTGTTTTTTTTTGCTTAAAAAATTAATTTAATTAGCTGCAAATTAAAACGTTTTATTTTTAATAGCATATTCTTAGCCGAATATTCAAGCACTTTGTTGAAAATTTAACTAGTTTGTTAAAAAATAGTATTTTTTTGTGTTATAAATTAATTTTTTTATTTGCAAATGTAACTAATCCAGTTGTATATACCATAATTTTAGTTGAATGTTCATCAATTCAATAGAAACTACTTTTCATAGTTGAAAATCAATTTCTTTGAAACGAGAATTTAACTGTCTATTTAGTTAAAAATACTATTATTTTACTGGTTTGTTTAAATTCCACTGTTTTTTATTAGAAATTTAATTTTTGTTGTTGTAGAAATTTCAAGTATTATAATTTTTCGTTTAGTAATCGTCTTTAAATTAAAAGTCAACCACTGGGTCAAACGTGGAACTTCTTTGTTGAAAATTGGACTTTTCTTTCAAAGTTATCTTTTCGTTTGAACATTTAACTGCTTTACAAAAAACACTTCTTCTTGGTTGTAAATTCAACTATTTATTTTTAATGCAAATTTTTTGGATTGACGTTTAATCTTGTTTGTTTAAGAATTCGAGCAATCGTTTGAAAATTCATCATTTAGGTATAAATTCAACTCTTTTTATATTGAACTAGAAAATATATTTCCTGGAGAAAGCGTAGCTCAATCGTAACATGCTGCAAATACGTTTGTATAGCCATGCGCTAAGGGTTCGAATCCTATTACAAATGTTAGGTTTTACAAATTATACATATATAAAAGAATTGGATATAATGCATAAAATGTTCAAAATTTTATATTTTTTAGTTGAAATTAAAGTGTGGTTAAAAATTTATATTTTATTGGTTGAATGCAACTTTTTAAAATAAAAATTAAAATCTTTTTTGTTTTAAGTAACAACTATTACATTTTTTGTCCAGCATTCATATTTTTTGGATAAAATTTCAAATATTTGATTGAAACTTAAAATTTAGGTTAAAAATTTCATTTTTTGTTGGGTTGAAGATTAATCCGTTTGATTTCAAAATATCTTGAACTAAATTTACAATCACTTTGTTGAAGATTAGTTTTCTGTTTTGCTCGAAAATTATTATTTTCTTTTACTGAAAATTTAACGATTCCATTTGAGAATTTAACTATTATGTTGATAATGTATTTTTTGTTGAAACTTTTTTATCTGGATAATTAACTATTCATTTTTATTGAAAGCTTATAATTTTTGTTGACGCATTATTTATTTTGTTAAACATTCACCTTTTTTGGTAGAAAATTAATCTTCTAGGTGAAAAATTCCTCTCTTTGGTTGTAAACTCAACTGTAGTTGATTATTGAATTATTTATTAATTTGTGAATTTATATATTTTTTAAATTCAATTATACCAGATGAAGATTTTTTATTTTTGATTGATATTTGATAATTTAAATTGATGATTTAAGTATTCCAATTATAGGTTTATAAATATACTTTATAATTTTTATTGTTGGTTAAAAATTGAACCATTTCATTTAAAAATTAATCATTGTATTCAAAATTTATTTTTTTGTTGTTCAAAATTGAAATATTTCAGATAAAAATAAATTATTTTAGTTGAAAATTCATAACGTTCGTTGAAAACTTCACTATTTTTTTCTGTAAATTAATTTTTCTAATTAAAAACTTAAATATTCCAGTTACAAATTAAAATTTTTTGTTGATTTTTTCTATAGAAAAGTAAATTCTTTTTGAACTGAAAATTTAAATAATCAATTAGTATATTCGATCATTTTTGTTACAAGTTCACCTTCTTGGTTGACATTTCATCCTTTTTATCTAAAAATAAAAATATTTGTTTCAGAATTTAACTATACTTTGTTACAGAACAAAAAATATGCTTTACTTAAAAATTAAATTTTTGACTAAAAATTTAATTATTCCAGTTTATAGTTTAACTATTTTGTTGCATTTTTTTCTAGTTGAATAATAACATTATAAATTGAATTTAAGAGGAACTGTCTATGATTACGGAATTTTCCATAATGTTAGCCTTGAAAAAACTGAAAAAGGGGCTATAATTACAGAAGATTCTAAAAAGGTAGTCTTGAACGAGCCTGAAAAGGAATTAAGTTACTGAAAATTCCGTAACCATAAGCAGTGCGAATTTAATATAGTATTCAAATTTATTTTACTTAAAAGAATATATTTGCATCTTTTGGTGAACAATCTCTTTATTTACCCACTTTTTAAAAATTCTTTGCTCATCTCACAATGCTATTAATTCGAAATATTAGTGTGTGAAATATACACGCGATCTTAATAATATAAAGATAAAATTAATTTAAAAATAACATTATTTAAATTCATGGACTTCAGAGGAAAATTCAAGAAATTTGGCATGATTTTTTGTGCATTATTTATCAAGTTGATTATCTTTTGAATTACTTTGTCAAAGCATTCTACATCAAACATATCAATTGTATCTTTAGAAACTTGTATCATTAAGAAAGTACTACTTTTCATTTAATAAAATTACTTTAAAAAACGAAAAACAGTTATTGTATCTTACATATCATGAATGCTACTTTTTTCAACATTTAGATATTAACAAGAAAAATTATATGCGTACGCCGAATACATTGTTTCAAAAAATTGCGAATGCTTGAATAGTTCCGTAATATGAAAAATTATACTTTAAAAATATCTTGAGTTACCTGGAAAAAGCTGGAATTGTCAGGAAATGGTTTTCTAGGATTTGAGTAGATACTCTTTAGGTAATTGGCATAGAACTATAAAGTTTTAAGTATCATAAGGAGTAAGTGCATAAAACATGACAAATCATTTTTTTGAAAGCAATAAGTTATGAATGCTTTTATCATTTTCAGAACACCCGGAACATGATTATTGACCCTTGTTCTAAATAAAAAAATCTATCCTCTTAAAATTCCGCTTGATAAGATTTGTAATCTTTAAAATATATAAATTTAAATCCGCATATTTTGTACTTAAGTTTTTAATAAGCTAACAAACACTGCATTAATCCAAGCTAACAGATTCAATGATTCAATAATATTGAATAACCAGCCTGATGTTTTGCTATATATGAACTTATTTGAATTTTTCTTTTATGTCCGGTGTTTTAAAATACAGGTTATACCATAGAAAAGTTTATCCGCTGCACGGGCACATTCTCATCATTATGTTTTTTCTCTAATGAGTCGCAGAAGAGGTGTCTTGAAAATCACATTTTGCATTTTTTTACACTTTGATTTCGGTGCTTTAAATTATTCATAGAATTCCTGAAAATACAACCAAGAATATAACGACAAAATTTGGGCAACCACCATCACATGCTTTTATTGCAATTTGAAAAAAAAAATTTTTTCCTAAAACAGAAAAGAAAAAAATGTTCTTTTAGATCAAAATTAAAAAGAGGAAATAAAAACGAGAAGGCAGCCAACCAAATCCCCTGGATGGGGATTTGGTTCTATTTCTTCTTGCTTATTTAAAAAAATTCTTTTTCAGGAAAATTTCATGATTTTTTAGATATTGCAATAGAAACATTTTATGGTGGTTGTCCAAATTTGGGCACTAGATTCTTGGTTTTATTTTCAGGAACTGTGCACCATAACTTGAGTATTGGACGTTAAATAGGATTTTAAAGTTGATTTTAATTTCATTTAAATTTCTTAAATTTTAAATTATTCATTAAAAAGTATATTGCATTTCAATCTCAAACAAAAATGCATTTGGCTAATTATTGAGAAATGATCTCACATGTATTTATTATATTTTATTCGCTTACTCATCATATAACATTTCAGTTTATAACATGGCGCAAAAAAATTTTGTAACTTGTAGCATCTGTATTTTTTTGCAGGTGAACAAAAATTGTATTGCAATCTGTTTGGAGGGAAGATCTTCTTGTTCTCCAGTTTCCGGGCTAGTAGCGCTTTATTACTACTAAACAGGCTGACCAGGCGGTATATTACTCCTGGACGGTTCTACGGGTCTGATATATTGCTTGCGGGCCTGCCAACCCTCTGCCCAATATCCATACTGTGCAAGCCTCCGCGCCCCTTTTCCTTGCCGGCCAAAACTATTAATTTTGGTTTGCCTGACCGTGTTCGGCGGATAATTCAATTTCGGGGAGGCAGTGCACGAAATTAGTGAATGATATCGGAGCGGCGGTCGATGTCGTGGTTACCAGTCTTTGAATCGCTCATGTGCACTGTCAACTCGCGTAGGATGACAAATGACAGTCGATATCCATCCTTCTATTCTATTCAAGGAAAGAAGTTTCGCCAAAGTTTCGCGGGAAAGGATGTAAAAACTGCTTCCGAATTCTTTCACTTTAAATCGGAAATATGTGAAAAATATGTCACATGTTTGACAAAACTGGTTTCTTCTTCTTTTTGTTTCTGAACCAGTGACGGGTAAGGTATTTTGTAAAAGGAACTAGTTATTATATTACTTTTATTATTTTTTTAGTTCTTTTCAAATAAAAAAAACCTATATTCACTTTCTTAGTCAATTCTGTATTTCAGAAATATATACCTACTAGATAAAATTTACCTGGCATCGCTCGGGTAGCAGTAAATCTCAGCATATCTTTTCAAATTACACAAAATTCAATGCAGTGATAAAAATTTCATAAATTGAACTTAAATGAACTTAATTGTTTATTTATTTACCACAAAGATTAACAAAAGAAAAATATAAGATAGCAAAATTTTATTTTTGTTTTAATTCTTCATGCTTGAATTCAAATCATCCCTGAAAAAAATCAGACTAAAAGAAAATCTCCTAGCATATGTGTCTCAATAAGCAAGTTTTCCTCATTTTCCTAATTTTAATTATTATTTAGATAGTTATATATAAAAAACTATAGCATAACAAATGTTATATCTGATTTTAAATTTGAATGCTAAGATCTTTAATTTGAGCAATCCGCGAAGAAAATCGGACCTAGAAGAAAAGCTTTCAGCGCACGGGTCCTAATGGCAAAACTTGCCTCACTTTTTTGTATTATTTTTTTCAACGGATGATATTAAAAAAAGTAAACTATGAATAGAAAATTATATTCCTGTTCTCAATTCTGCATGATAATAGCTTAAATTTTTGCCACTCCCGAAGAAAATCGGATTAAGGGAAAAGATGAATTTCCAATCAGTTGACGAGTTTTAAACAAAATACATGAATTTTCTACGAAACAGTTAAATTTAGAAGAAACAATATGATTTTTCAACCAAAAATGGAATAGTTGAATTTGCAGTTAAGGAACCAACAAAAAATGGATCATCCTATTAATTCATAGCAAGAAGACGAATTTTCTACAAGATAGTTGAATACTCAACCAAACAGATAAATTTGATTAACAAGATTAACTTTTTACGCAAACAGACAACTTTTTAATAAAATATTTATGTTTTTCAGATTAAAATGTCGAATGCTTCAGAAAACATTTGAATTTTAAACCAGACGATAAGAATTTTCAAGCAAAAAATTGAGTTTTAAACTAAAATTTAAATGTTTATGATCTTTAAATTTTTATTTTGAAAAAAATAATTTTTAGCATGAAAAAATTGTTTAACTAGTTTAGTACACCTTAAAAAGAAAAATATTTTTACAGAGTAGTTGAACCCAGGAAGTGCATGCATTTTATATTAAATAGTTGAATTTTCGCATTACAACCAAATAATTTTTAACCAAAAATAATATAGCCACATTTTCAGATAAAAATGAATTTTCAACTAAAATAATGAATCCTCAAACCCTAAAAATTTAATTTTTAACAGAGCACTTAAAATTTTTACCCAGAAGTTTATTTAAGAAAAAAAAAGAATACTTAAGGAAACATGTGATAGATATTATTTCAACAAAAAGTATTTTAATTATAAATTTAAAAAAGTTTAATTTATCCAAAAAGATGAATATTAAGAATATAGTTGAATCCTTAACTAAAAAATATTCATTTTTGGCGAACAAGTTGCCTTTTTAACTAAAAAGGATGAATCTTCAAATAAGAGGATTAATTGTCTTCTAAAAAGGAAGACTTTTTCAATAAAATACATAAATTTTCTATTAGAAAAGATTATTTTTTAATATAAAATATAAATTTTAGACCGAATATTAAATTTTTAATATTCGGCGAAAAAAAAATTATTTTTTAGCGAAATAGCTATATTTTTAACTAAACAGATAAATTTTCAATTTAATTAGAAATTTTGAAATAATTAATTGCTAACAAATAAGTTTAATATTCAACCAGACTTGTATTCTTAACTAAAAAGTTGGTTTTTGAACCAATACGATTAGTTTTCTGCGAAAAATAGATGAATTACATAGGCACACGAAAATGGAATAGTTAAATTTTCAGTTTAAAAAATTCCACTTTTATCTAAGCGCTTGAATCTTTGATAAAAGAGATGGGTTTTTATTAAAAGAATTGAATTTTTAAACAAGAATGCAATAGTATACTTTTACTAGTATCTAATGATGTTCACTTCTTATTCATTGTTCAATTGACTTTTCTATAAAATTAAATTTATATTTCGTTTTTAAAAATAGGGGGGATATGGAAGCTCACTAGTTCGTCATTATTTAAATTCTTCCTAACACTATTACTCTTATCTCTTGAATAATTGTGAATTAATGTTTATTGTTGGATACTTGAAGGAGATGCCGAAAAGGAAGGTCTCAATTTGCAAAGCCCTGAAGTCAGACCTGTATCATAGAATAATGGACATATACAGCGGTAAGTAGGAGTAGCCATTAAAGAGATAGATCCAGCTACATACCTACCAACCCTCCTACCTATTCAAAGTTGCAAGCTGCCCGAGTTTGTACACACAAACCGCACCGCTATGCATTTCTATCGGCTACTTAACCCCCGGAAAGGGACTCATTTTGCTACGCGGTTATTTCCGGTTTAACAGGGTCAAACTACTGAAGTCTAGTATAACAGAGCTGGTTTACAATCATGGAACGAACTGGCGAAATACAAACCCCAAATCGATACTGAACGGCGTCGGATGATTTAATTGGTTCATAGTTTGACCATCGATACACGCAAGCTTTTAAAATTAAAGTCATATTTTAAAAGTATTTTAAAATATCTATAAAATTTATAACAGGTTTTAGTACTTTGAAGGGACTTGTAAGGATTTTGAAGATCTTAAAGTATTTTTAAATAGTGCAAGGACTTTTCGAAAGGTTTACAAAGTATCAAGGAATTTTAAAAGATTTGAAAGGAGTTGAAATATGTTACGTTATTTTAAAATATTTCAAAGGATTTTGAATATATTTAGATAATTTTGGGGGCACTAAATATTCAAGGATACTTAGAAATATTCCAAAGAACTTTTAATAGGTTTCAATAATTTAATTTTAAATATTTAAGGATCTATTAAAAAGATTCCAAGGACTTTTAATAGATTTAAAAATAATTTATAAAGATTTCCAAAGATTTTAAGGTATTTTTTAAACACCCAAAGAATTTTAATATCTTTAAAAAGTTCCAAGCGATTCCCAAATATTTCAAAGGATTTGAAATATGATAAGGTATTTAAAAAGTTTCCTAGTGATATTGAATAGATTGAAGTAATTTCAAGGGATTCAGAAGGATTTTTAACATTTTGGAGATTCGAAATATTTAAGGATATTTATAAAGATTTCAAGCAATTTGTAATAGATATTAGTAATTTGAAGAGATTGCAAAGGATTTTAGAGTACTTCTAAAACATTCAGGAAGTTTCAAGAGCTTTTTAAATGTTCGAAATTTTAAAAATATTTCAGAGGACTTGGAATATTTTAGAGTGTTTAAATAAAATTTCAAAGAATTTTAAAAAGTTTTAAAAAGTTCTAAACGATTTCGAAATATTTCAAATGATTAGAAATATGTTAGGGTATGTAGAAAGAATTTAAGAAATTTGATATATATTTCAATCATTTAAAGGGTTTCCTAAGGATTTCTAACATTTTGTCGATTCAAAGTATTTGAGAATATTTTTAAAGATTTCAAGAAATTGTTTATAGATTTGGATGTTTTAAAGTGATTAGAAAGGATCTGAAAGCTTTCTCGTTGTTTTAAAACATTCCGAATAATTTTCAAAAGTTTTAGATAATTTTGAGGGATTTGAAAGGAGTATTTTAATTATTTTAAGTATTTTAAGTATTTTTAGAACATCCAAGGAATTTCAAGAGCTTTTAAGAGTACACAATATTTTAGAATATTTAAGAAGGTTTGAAATATGTTAGCGTATTTAAAAAGATTCTAAGAAATTTTGAAAAGATTTAAATTATTTTAAGGAACTCCAAAGGAATTTTAAGATTTTGTGGATATAAAATATTTAAGGATATTTTAATAGATTTTAAGGAATTCTTAATGGATTGCAATGACTCGAAGGAATTTAGAAGAACTTCATAAAATTTCAACAGTTCAAAAATATTTCAGGGTATTCTGAAATATTTGAATGCGTTTTCAAGATATTTAAAAATCTTCATATACATTTTTAGGGTTTGATGGATTTTAAGTTATTTAAAAAAATTTTCATGGGGGTTTAAAGAATTTTCAAAGAATTTCTGACTATTTGGAACTTTTTAAAAGGCATTTTAAGTTTTTGTGCTACTCCTCAAGATCACAAGGGATTTCATACGATTTTCACGGATTTGAATTATTTTATGGGAATTTTAGGCTTACAAGGTGTTTGAATAAATTTTCTAGGATTCCAGAAAATATCCTCAGTTTTCATGTAATTTCACGGAAGTTTATAACATTTTTATGCACTGCAAAGAATTGATGCACAATGATTGAGGGATTTTGTATGGTTATAAAGATTTTCAAATATTTTAAGGTGTTTCCAAAGATTTTGAAAATCTTATGATATGTCATAAAATTTCAAGGACTTTATAAATTGACTTGAATAATTTCGAATGATTCCATAGGATTTCATATATTTTATGGCATCTAAAAAAATTTTAAGTAGTTTTTAAGAGCTTCACAAATGTCAAGGGATTTAAAAAGATTTCAAAAGATTTTACAGAATTTAAAATTCTATAATATCTTCAAACAGATTCCAGGGAATTTTCAATTTGTTTCAGCAATGTAATAACGGTTTTAATTGATTAGAAATATTTCAGGGTATCCCAAAAGATTCTAAGGATTTTTTGGATCTTAAAAAGGTTCAAGGGCTTTCAGAAAGTTTCAGATACTTAAAAAAATTTATGGAATATCCAAAATTTACACTCAGTTTTAAAAAATTTCCTAGAACTCTTGAAGATGTGAAACGATTCCATAGGACATTAAATACATTTTAACAGCTCTCATGTTTTAAAAAAAAAATCTCTAGATTTTTAGAAAATATCTTCAGATTTTATAGAATTTCACAAGATTTTATAATATTTCAATAGATTTCAAAGATTACGTAGGTTTGAAAAAATTTGAAGAGATTTCAAATTATTTGTTCCAAATCATTTTAATTTATTTAGAATTCACACTAAATGATTTTTAATTATTTTGCATACTTTGACTTCACGTAAATTCTCTAATTCTACTAAATTGAATAGATTGTTTTAATGTATTTAATGAAGTTAAGTTATTGTTTGATTATTGCTTAAGACTTCTAAGCTCTCCTTGAATTATTAGGCATTTCATAAAACTCTTTTAAATTTCCTTACATTCTTACTAACTTATTTTGAACTTTAAAGTTCATGCATTTTTCTCCTTATTTTATTTTTTTCAGTTAGTTTAAATTTTGTTTTAAATCGACAGAAAATGTTATGAATTTCATTTATTTATTCTCATCTCCGTTTAATTATTCTGAATTCACTCTAATTTTACTGGAAAATGCAATTAATTTTTTTATAATTTTTTACTAAATAACTTGAATTGTTTTGAATTTAGTTTCTTAAAGTTGTCTAAAAATCCATATGAATTTTTTTAGAATTCTAAAAAAAATTTGATCTAAAAGAGCTCAAATCACGTTTTTAATTGCACATTATTCACTTAAAGTCATTTTTATTAAACATACATGTATCCATGTTGAAAAAATTTTAAAGCATTTCACCCTTTCATTCAAATGATAAATTGTTTCTACGATTATTTTATTAAAGTACTCAAATCAAAGCAGAATGGAGTATAGCTTAGAAATTGTAGGCATCATTTAGAAATTGGAAATAAGAAAGTACGCAAAACGTCTTATTACATAATTTGATTTTTTAATTCACTAAGAATTTTTATGAGTTAGATGGAATTCTTAAAATTTTCCTTAAATATCTCTAAATTCAGTTCAATCTTCCTGAAATCAGTGAAAATTCTTTTTTATTAATTTTAATTCTTTTGAATTAAAATCACTTTTTGGAAGAAAGATCCTACAAATCCTATAAATCTAAAAATTCCTATAAATTTAAAAATAATTCTTTTGAATTTTACTTCCATGGTTTTGAAATTTTATAAATGGAAATCTTGAATTATTTTAAGTATCTAAAAACATAAGTTGCATTATCAGTGCAAATGAGTCATTTAAAGTACTTTTTTGGTTAACAAATTAGTCACATTTGGTAAATTTTTTATTTGAATAGGTGGTTTTTTAAAAAATAAATCAGGCTGCACTAGTCCTGAGAGTAAAACAAAAACTACGCGTTCTATCAAAAAGTGATGTTTAACCAAGTTTTATCTTTTTTAAAGACATAATTTTTGTTTTTTCATATGTTTTTGTATTTTTGCATAGTTTGATTGCAAAATGGAATTTTGGATTTTTAATGATTTCTTCTACGATAAAAATTTGAGTTTTAGATTTTCGAAGAAAATTCAAAAAGTTGTTATAACACTCTTGTAGGGTATTCTAAGCACAGTGTTTTCCTTTTGTTTACTTTTTTCATAACGTACGCTGTTTGGCTTAAACTTTTCATTTCCGTTTTTTTTTAAATTTTGTAAACGCGATAACTCTGGTAATTTTCTTCTTCGTCGAAAAAAGTCATAAAAATAAATTGTTCGTCTTTTAGAGTACTACGAATAGCCTTGTCAGACAACAGGCATACGGACAGACATATATTTTCGTAAAAAATATTTTTTCTGATTCAGGGGGTCTCAAAACGCCGTGAATCGAGGGAAACTAGATTTGTTGCAAATTTACATCAATCTAAGACATTCCATCATGAGTGATGAGACTAATGTAAAAATTGTAAATTTAACATTTAAATGGATCCATTTTTAAACCATTCAATGAAGAAGAGTAGGCTGGAAAATCGAGGCAAAAATGTATTTATTCGCAAAACTTTTCATTCATAAGAAATAATGGGAAATTTTTACAAACGAAATTTTATGCTCTCAGTGGTAATAACAGCTAATTGTACGTTATTAGAGTTTCACAGAACACACGTAACGTATGTACGCACGTGCCTTTGTACATTTACATGGCTCCAGGATTCCCCCTCTGGATTAACAGTGCTTTATTATCCACAGATTTTTCCAAACGAAAAAACGTTCTTCCTATTAATATTCTGGCTTACACGAAAATCGGGCTTAGTCGGCCTTTTAAAGTATCAATCGCCGAGATATCGGTTTAAAACGAATCGGTGTAATATGTTTTAAAAAAGGCCGTATTTCGGATCCTGTAAGCCATTCTTGTAATAAAAAGTTCCATATAGAAAATTTTGAAAGAGATTTTTTAAAACAATTATATTACTTTTTAGTTTTACAGGATGCATCAAGTCACTTTTTTAAAACTTTGAGCATAACAGGTGAATTTTTAACTAAGAACTTTGATAAAAAAATTTAATTACAATTAAAAAGATGAATTTTCTACTAAGAGAAATTAATTTTTAACGAAAGAGTTTAGTTCTTAAGATATACAGTCAAATTTTTTGGAAAGTAAAGGAATTTTATACCTGAAAAGATGGATTTGTAACTGAGAAAGATGCTATTCAACCAAGTAGGTACATTTCTGAAAAAATATATTTTACATCAAAAAGTTGCATTTATAATTAAATAGTTGTAATTTTAAAAGAAAAAGGTGAATTTGAAATAAAATAATTTAACTGTCCAAATACACTGACAAATTTTCAAACAAAAAAGAATCAACTTCAACCACAAACAGTTGCATTTTTCATGAAATACACAAATATTCAATTGAAAAGGGTAATTTTTTTACAAGATGGTTGAATTTTCCACTACGAACTTTCGTATCAAAAATGATATTTTTATCCAAAAAAAGTTCAATTTTTAAGAAAAAAAACGAACTTTTAGCAGGGCAGTTGAATTTTCTAATAAAAATATATCTTCTTAACAACATAGTAAAATTAGAAAATTAATTTTTTAATAATTGGTTGCGTTTTTCAAGAAACAGATTAAACTTTAACAACGAACAGTTTCATTTTTAACCAAATAGTTGAATCTTTGAACAAAAAAGACGAATTTTCTAAACAAAATAGTTCAATCTTCAACAATGATGGATTAATTTTTAACCAAAAAGTGGAATTTTTTACCGTAAAAGATAGCACTTATATCAAGGAGATTAATTTTTAACCGAAAAAGACTTTTCATTCGAGAGGAAAAAACATCAACCAAAATGTTGAGTTTTCAACAAAAAAGTTCACTTTTGACCAAATATTACCATGTTGTACGAAAATAATAAAAAATCTTAGATAAATGTGAAATATATTTAAATATATTGTTAAAAAATTTGTTTAGTCAAACAGTTTCTTGTCTTGGCATTATTTCTGCAACTTAAATCATTTTATAAAAAATTAAAAAATTCGATTTTATAAAAAAATCTTCGAACGATACAAATTCTTTAGCTCACGTGAAACTCATAGGAAGGTTTCCTTATACGAACATATATTTTTCTTGAATATTAACAAAAATGGGGGGTATTTCCATAAGCCAAGAGTTAAGAGAATTTGTTAAAAATGAAAATTGAATTTTTGTATTTTCTCGGAAATGGGACTAGATATCATAAATGAGTAAAATAACTTTTTGTAGAACTCTCTTAACTGTGCAAAATATTATCTTAAAATTTTGTCGTATATATTGTTGTTTGCAAGAAAAATGCGAGAATTCGATTTTATGAAAAAAATCTTCTGGCCATAAAAGTTATTCAACCCGTATAAAACTCACAAGCAATGTTCCTCATGATAACACAAATTCAAGAAAAAATTGTCAAAAAATATAAGTGTGGTTTTTTTGAGAAAACCGATTTCTTGTATTTTCAGAAAAACCGCCGCCATTTTGTTAATTTCGAAATTTTTTAAATTTTCTCGTGGATTTTGAAAGAAACAATTAAGGATTTTTGAAAGGTAAAGCCAAAAATTCAGATACGCATGACTCCGTAAATTTTTTTTTTCACAAATCGCAAAAATACTTGTCGCCTAATTTCTTCTAAAAAAACATATTTCGTCCTTCAGAGATTCTGCAACTTCAAGTGTAGAACCTGTCTGATTTGAAATGGATTCAATCTTTAAGAAAATAAATTTTTAATAAAAGAACGAATTTTTAACAAATAGTTAAATCTCCGACCAAATAATATAACTTTTAACTAAAAGAGATGAATTCTGAAACAAACATAAAAAAGTAGACTTTTCAATTAAAGAAGTTAACCTAAAACGAAAATTAGTTAGATTTTTTATTGCGTTCTATTAATTGAGGTAAAATTTAACTGAGAGAACGAGAAGTAAAAAGAGGAATTCTTTAAAAAAGTGGTAAAGAGGGGAATAGAGAAAGGAGCCTGCAGACTCAGATGCTTTGCTTGTTAAAATAAAGTCACTAATTTTAATTTTTTGAAGAATTTCCAAAACTGTGATTCGCATTTATATGTTCTATGTGTGGTGTCATATTCTGCGATAACCCACAACCTCTTATTTTAAATATGGTCACAAAACCTGTTAACCCCTCGTTCTTCCTGGCAGTGTGACGTTGTTTTTAAACGGACCTCTACTGGATATATATTGAATTACCTTGAAATCTCAAAGCTGCGTCGAATCGGTTTTCTAGCGTGACCGTGGAAGCGTAAATTATTTTATGCCCCTTTCAGCGGGTACTAATGGCCTCTGCGGGCCACGATTAATGGCAGACGGTCCAGACTGTTGAATCGGCTATAAGCGTCCAAAAGTTCTCTTCCCTTTCAGTTCTAGGGTTCATTCTGAAAATCTGGTTTCCTAACTTGAACAAGTGTCAAATTCTACTTTCTTGAAGTTAAATTAAAAAATGCAATGCCTACATTTTATTAGAAAATCAAAATGTAATTAAAAAATAATTGTTCTGTATTTTGCATGAGAAAATCTTGATTCTATTCCGTCTGACCATACAAGTACTTTTCTACTGAAAGACCTTTGTATTCTTTTCTTCAAGCAGAAAAATATTTTCGTAGGTATTATTACTTTTCTGACTAAGCGCAGAGAAAGTTTCAAGAGGGTATTCTTATTCTTTGCAAGATGGAAATAGTCTTCAGAATTGTGTTTTTGTTCTTACGTCGAAGAACTCGTTTCAAAAGCTACAATTCCAGCAGTGTCGAGAACAATGTATTTATTTTGTAATTAATTCACTTAACCGAATTTACTTATTGGTTTCACATGCCTTACTAGTTTGGTCCAAAAATTTGTTAGCATACACAAAAAAGTAGATCCAGTTTTTTGTTCTTTCTGAAAAAAATGATAATCAGAGTTGGGGCAAGCCCCATGAAGTTGAACACGTATTTACCAAAAAAAATCAGTTTTTGTACATTTTATTCAGAATCGTCAATATTAGGCGATTCGAGTTAAAACAAGATTTCTTTTTACAATTAGCTACAGAATACGAATAAAATATTACTTTTTAAGTATCGTTCCTGCTCTAAGTCGGTTTTATAGGGTTCCAAATAAGTCATAAGTAAAAAAATGGGTTTTGCGAGTTTTTGTCGCTAATTATGATTTTTGTGTGGTTTTTTATATTGACAATTATTTTTAAGACATAAAATACTATTTCATACTGATGACAAACTGTTTAGTTAAATTGTTTAAGCAATTCATTATTGTTTTTAGCCATTTTATCTTATAATGAAGATAGAAAGTAGTTTTTTTCAAACATTTCCACTTTTTGCCAAATTTTTAATTAGATGGAGATAAATAGTTGATTTACGTTAATAGAAATAATTTTATGAACAATTGATTACAGACGCGAACATGGTTTTGTTGTTATAAAGTGGAGGGTCATTTCCGAAGTAATTTTTTACGTAGAATCCGAATCCGGGGTCAGAACTAGCCCATCACCACGTAAAAAATTACATCGGAAATTACCCTCCACTTTCCAACAACTGCCATGACCACATTATTTGCAGGCCTTTGTTATTATGGCTAATACTATTTTCTTTAATTAATACTAGAAATGGCGTTTTTTCTGAAGTTTTCAAATTTTACTATTTACTATTTAAAATTTGATTTTTTTTGAGGTTCAGTCGTTATTTATTAATAGCTAAAAAGTCAAGGCAAAACTAAAGGTTTTATGAAGAAAGAAACTTTCTAGGATTACTTTAAGAGAAAGTATTTCTAAACAAAAAATTTTAAATCACTATGCATTTTAACGTTAATTATTTATTACTTTACTAAGTAAAATATAGGTGAAAATTGAAAAATGTAAGAAGCAACCGCCACCATCCAGCAATAATAAAAACAAGGTAATTATAAACAATAATAAATTGTTTAAATAATTATTTTTGCTGAACTAAATCAATTAATAATGTACACCAAGTGAAAAGTAGACAAATAGTTGAAAATGTTAGTAAGAGCCTCAATTTTCAAGCACTATGCAAACATAATATTATTAAAAATGATAATAAATTGTTTAAAATCTTTATGTTGTCAACGTTAATTGAATATTTAAGACAGTCGAATTGAAAATTTGAAAAAGCGTGTATTTTTTAAGTGCAACTTTCTAGCAGTATTTCAATAGAATATCATAAAGAATATTATTGAACTATTTAAAAAATTATTTTTGTTAATATTAATTAAGAATGACCTTCCTCTCATTAAAAATTAGAAATTTTGTTAAATACCTGCGACTTTATAATTGTATTCTAAGTAAAAAATGTTGAAACAATATTAAATTTAAAAAAATTTAATGAAACATCTAATTATCAGTGTAAAGTAGTGTTTTATGTATGAGAAAGAATTTGCATTGAAAAATCTACAAAAAAATCATAATGAACGCCAAACACTTGCAAAACCTATTCTTTCACTTATGGGGTTTTTATAGGGACACGTTGAAATAGACTTATTGAGCTGATTATAAATTGAAATTTATTATTTAAAAATTCCGCGCGATATGCATGAAACTTTGAAGAAAAAAAAGGTCCTCATAAAATTCTTTTAAATCCTCTTTCATTTCTGAGAACTCGTTAAAAATTCAATTAAATATATTTTGTCATATTTTTTTTTTAAATTCATTTTTTTATCAATTGATCCTAAAGTGCTTAAGCCTCTACTTGAATTCTTTTTGTATTTTATCAAATTCTTTTCAATTTCCTTAAATTGTTCTAAGCTCATTTCAGATCTGCCGAATTCAATTAATTTTTTCACATTTTTAAATTGTTTACAATTCACTAAATTTGTTGTATTCACCTTAATTTCTCATAACTTCCGTCAAATTCTTCTTGTTTACCTTAAATTTCTTAAATTCCTCCAAATTCAATGAGATTTTGTGGAAATGGATGGAATTTTGCTGACTTTTAAAATGTATTCCAATTAATTAGAGTTCTTTTTAATATAACTCGAATTTTCTTTCGATTTTTGCAAATGTACCCTGAATTTGTTACTCTTTTAGCTCAAAAAAGTACTGTTTGAGCATGAAAAAAGTATCCTTTGGTCTCTATATTTTATCCCATAGGGACTATGAGGACGGCACCCATCATTTTTTTTAATTAATAGTTATTCCTGAACTTTAAATATAGTCTTTACAAAAAGTGCACTTTTTATTCTAAAATAAAGTTCTGTGAATGAATTTCTTTGAATCACACTTTAAAGAAAGTATTCTATTGCCAATTCTTCCGATTCAGCCACGTTGAAAATGAGATTCCAGCAGCAGCTGAGTACAGTTTCCATTTAAAATTGTTCAAAAGCGAGGCAGAAACACTGCAGAGAAATTAATGCTGCAGTTTCTGGTTTTGCCAGGACGCTCTGCTAATTCGAGCGTGGGCTTTTTATTTATATTTCTCGGCATTGCACACCGAGCAGTTCGCATATTGTCAACAAAAAAGGACAAAAAGCCCAAAAATATAGTCCAAAACAAGCCAAAAAATAGGAATTTCTTTCTTCCATTTTATTCAGCAACGACAGGTACATCGCCACTCAACGAATATGCAGAGCATTTCATTCTATCCGGTAGAGAAAAAAAGGATTTAAAGCTGGTTGCTACCCAATAGAATAACCTTTTAAAAAATCTCCTCTTATGAATAACAGTTTAAATTTAAAGAATGGAGTTTATATGCACGTTGAAATTTCAAAACCGAGCTTTCGAACAAAAAAATTGTACATTTTTTAAATGAAAAAGTAGGGTTCGGCCATTATAGGAGAATTGTGATTTTTCGCTTACCCTGAAAATAAAAATGTTTCAGAAACCTTTTTGGTTGATCCTAGGAAGTTGTAAATCTTTAAAAATTGGAATATAGAATTAGAATAATCTATATAAATATATACTTGAAGACAGAAAATAATTATTGTTCAGAGTTGAATATTCGTCTTTGTTTTGTTGAGAATTCAAACTTTTTGGCCAAAAATTTTATTATTTTGTTAAAAATTGAATTATCTCTTGAAAATTCAACAATTCGGTTAACATTTATTTTCATTTTTTGAATAAAGAATGTTGTTTTATTTGATAATGCATCTATTTTATTAAACATTTCTCTTTTTTGGTCCAATTAAACTGTTTTATTTTAAATAATAATATTTTTTGATTAATATATCAAATATTACATTTTTTTAAAGAATTCATCGTTTTTTGTCGAGAATCCTTTCTTTTTTTACGCATGTTTAAGTGAAAATCGTCAATTATCATGAGGCATGTCAATTTTATCAATAAATTGGACAACTACTTTCAATAATATTACTTGATTAAGATAGGAGGTAAAAATTAGTTACTATTGTTATTTAAATTCAAAGATAAAACACACCAAAAGTTTTACATACAAAAACTTATTTTATTTATTTATTATTATTTTATTATTTATTTAGATATGACCCTTTATATGGAAAAATATTGTTTACATATTCTTTTGTGTCTTCAGTAGAAATACCGCACTTAAGTCAGACAAATGAATACGGTTTAAAGGAACGTATTGTACCGTAAGAGAACTGAAATAAATAGGTTGCTTTACTTATAAAAATTTGTTTAAGCTAATAAAATGATTTAATCATGGTTTCAGTTACAATTCCTAAAATTCCGATAGGCGTAGTAGGACCTGGACAATCGAAAATATGTTTCGGAATTTCTCCACAAATAGAAGATATTTTCTGTTCATAAACACGCCCTCATCAAGCATGCCTTATCCGAATCAATAATATTTTATGAATCAAATTGTGTGTTTCCTACGTAGCTAATTAATCATTGAATGATTGGTAAGTTTATGAATTTAGATATGATCCCTGATACAGCAAAAAATAATTTTTAACATATTCCTGGGTGATTTCCATCTTTTAGTAGAATAAGTCAATTATAGGAATTGAAAATTATTTAGTTTCATTTATATTAACTTTCCCTAATATATAGTTTTCTCTCGGTTAAAGTATATAAAATATTGACTTTTAATGATATTCTTCATACGGAAAGCAATCATTAGGATACATTCATAAGTGTATAATTTTTTCAGTAAAATGAGTTTATTATAGTCAGACTTTTAAAGCTTGTTTTAGCCAATTAAAAAATTCAATCATGCATTATTCAAATCAATATTTTATCAATCGAATTGTATTTTAAATGTATATCTAATCAATCATAAATCGTTGAATAATTTAGGGATTAAAGATATGATCCTTCATACAGAAAGAAATAGTTTTGGCATACATTCCTGGGTGTCTCCGTTTTTTAGTAGAATAAGTCGATTAGACTTAGGAAAAATAAATATGACTCAAGCTTAATTTTTATCTATTTTTGAGAAATTTCCCTATATATTTCAGAAAGTTTGAGGTACATTTCATCAGATAAAATAAAATATAATGAACTATTAGAAATATTTGCTGTAAAAATGTCTAGCTTCGGTCAAATTTATAAGTATGGTTTCGAAAAATTATCTTTTGTCCTAACAGAGGGTGTATAAACTGCTTCTTTCGTTTATAGAAACGTATTTTAGCAAATATGATCCTATATACATTAAGAAATATTTGTTTTCAGTCTTTGCTATTTTTCCTGCATGTACGAATTTTCTAGTAAAAGTAGTTGATTATCGCTGAAAATTATCCCCCTGAAAACATCTGCAATGGGTGAAATCGGCCAAGTACAGCGACATTACTTTTTTTATGAATTGCCTTACACCAATTTTTAAATAAAGGATAATAAGCCACATCAGACATAATACTATTTAATGGGACTATATTATACTATCAACGTTTAATATCCCGCTTTTAAAAAAATAGTAGTTTTGCTTATATAATTCAATTTTAATTAAAGTGTTTCATTCGATATATCCTTGTGAATATTTTTACCCAAATTATTTGGTGAACTTTGAGTTTACAAAGTCATATAGTTGTATTTGGTTTTATTATTTAAATCTAAATTCAATGACAAATTCACAAAACTGACAAATTAAATTAAATGGTAACATATTATTTAATAAAAATTTCGAAGAGACATTTTAATTTCAATTCAATATGCAACTTTCTATGAAGCAAATTTTGTAGAATACTATTTCATTCTACTGAATAAAAAGTGCACTAGTGTGGATACCATGCATGTGATTTCTGAATTTCTATTTTTTACACTAAATACGTAAAATTTTCAAACTTTAGAAGATATCGTAAATTCTGTAAAAATGTATCGAAAAACTGTTACTATTGACTTCTGGTTGAAGTTTGGTATCAATCGGTTCAATAGATTATGATGTAGAGGTGAGCAAGAGTGAAAAAAATCGATATTTTAACCAAAAATCACAGTAAATCCCAAAGGTATTATTTGTCTGGACTTAGACAAAAGCGCTGCAGATAAAAATGATCCGTTTCGGATAATTATAGTTATTAATTGTTCGCAATGTTTTTATCCAAGCTCAGATAAATAATATTCGTGGGATTTATTGTGATCTGGTTGAAAGTTAGGCAGGAAGGTGACATGCTACACTTAACCTAATCTTCTAAATATATTTAAATCAAATTTTAATGATAAGTTCGTAGTACCATGTTTTAAAAATAATATTGCAAGAATTTCGTTGAAATCGATTGAGGATTGCGTCTACAAACTAAAAAAGGTCCAAAATACATGATTATTCTAGATGAAGATTTTTGGTATATAGCCTTTTTTCTTTTTGGTGATGATTTAGCTATCGCCAATCTTGAGAATTTCAAAATAGCCTTAGTCTAATTTTGAACAGCTTTATGCAAATCATAATATTTGAGATTATTTTTACCCGTACAAATAAAATCGAATATACTATTAGGAATAAGATACCCAGTAGAAATACCCTACTATATCCAGACAAAAAATAAAAGAATGTTTTTGGCTTACTTATGAAAATGTCTTATATTAAATGCACTAATCAAGTCCCACCTTACCAAATTAAACATCGGTTCTTAAAAATATTATTGAAACAAATAAATACATTTTGGGAAACAATCACGATAAGCCGCGCGAGTAAGTAGAAAGAGTTATGCATTTCCGAACAAAATATAAAGATTTATTTTCTGGTGTAATCAAATTTTCACCCGGTACAATGAGAAATGTAATGTTTTTTTTTTAATTTAACAATAATTTCAAATTAGAAGCATAAATATGTCATATTATGGAATTCTTATATAAAAGTAATCTTTCCAACTCTTTTTTGTATTTCATAAGAACGTATTTACAGTTTTTTCCAGATTATAATATTACAAAATTCCAGGAGTTTTTAGAGCATAAACGTCTTAACGTCAAGGATTGATTGTGCCTTCGTATCCCGTTTATTGTACGTTCTTAAAAATTCAAAGAGTCACCTCGATCGATAAAATCATTTCAGTGATTTACTAAGAAATTGTGGGCTTTTAAGCGATCTTTGCTATATCAATGTCCTTGTTAAAAAAGGGTCTCGTCTTGATATCGTCAACATCCTAGCTGTCAACCCAGTATAATTCCCGTCTGAAATTTCACACCAAGACTCTTTGTCTTAACCTGAGTTTTGCGTCTCTCCTTGTTTTAACATGAAAGCAGTCACAGTATCCTTGAGATGCTGAGTACTCCTTAAGTGCTTCCGCCGTTGCGCGCATTAGTTGCCATAAAGTGTTTCTAATAGCATTGAACACGCGACAAAGTGACAGAATATCTATTTTCATTTTTCCTAGAAATTAGTATTCTAATCGAATTTTAACGATATTTTGAACAATGGAAACATTCGCTTATTACAAGTGTCAAAGAGGAAAAAGTATCAATTGTTGCATGTCATTCTGACTGTCAACCTCAGATCAAAATTATCCACTTTTTTGGATCTCCAGGCTTCACGCTGCTATTTATATTCTTCTATTTTTATTGTTTTAAAGAAGGCCTTTTTAAAATGAACATTCCTTTCAATTGAAAATTCTACTACTATATTTTTCGTTTACAATTCATCTGGTTTAGTTGAAAGTTCTATTATTTCGTTTAAAATTTAATATTTTGATGGAAATTCAATTATTTTCTCGGTATAAGTCTGTTTTGCCTTTTTACCTCAAAAATTAAAAAATGTGGTTGAAATGTGTGTTCTTTCTTGATTACAAATTTTTTTTAGATGTTTTTAGGTGTTTTTTTGTAGAACCTAACTGTTTTCTGATTAGAGATTAAAATTCAACTAAAAATTCAACTATTCGGTTGAAAATGGATCTTTTGGGTTGGAAAGTCAAATATTTTGGTAGAAAATTCAACTAGTCGGTTTAGATTTAACTTTTGTGGTTGCACTTACATTTTCGGGTTAAAAATTGAACTGTTCTGTTCAAAGATTATTGGTTTTTATTGAAGATTCCATTGTCTGTTTAAAAAAAAAAGGTTTCGTTAAAAATTCTTATTTTTTATTAAAAAATTAATTGCTCATTTTTTGTGAGAAATTCTTCTTTTTTAGGTGTGTGCAAAAATCTGAAAAACCCGAACCCTTATGTTCAGTTCAACTCTTTTCGGGTCGAGTCGGATCTGGCCATGCGGATTTTGGGAATTATAAGACTTTCCGACCCAAAAGCCGTAAAATCTGAACCAACCCGAAAGTTAAATTACAAAATTGCAAACATTTTCGTTAGTTTCTGGTAAATTTAGCAAAAATTTAAGGTGACCTATCATTATATGCCGAAAATGAAATGAAAAATGTTCATTAAACTTTCGGGCCGGTTCGGGTTTTCGGGTTTTTCGGCCGGTTCAGAACATGCCTATCCGAGGTCATTTTGCACATTTCTA
>NC_046660.1:65623041-65627548 GCF_010883055.1 Belonocnema kinseyi
CGTGCCCAGAGGTAGACCGCGGAAAGAATGGTTAGAATGTTTGAATGAGACCCTACTTAGAAGAGACATAAGAAGTCACAGAAACACGAGAGCCTGCATGAAGAAATGCATGGACATAAAATAAGCTAGAGAAGTATGCCAGGACAGAAAAGTATGGCGGCAAATAGTTAATAAAAAGAGTGTCAGTAGAGTGAATGACGCCTGAAACAAAGACCTTAGCTCTTAATGGACCCAAGTGGGGAACCTTACATAACGACTTCGTGAGGTTCTTCGCTTGTGGTGATTGCTAGAGAGATTGATCAGCAACCTGGGTCGGAGCAGTGTTGCGGAACGAACGTGTTATTTACTTAAATAGCACGAGAATTCTGGATCAATCTAAAAAATCTCTATCCCTTCCACACACTACTCCTTTCCCCTGCCGAGTGAGTCACGCCTACCCCGAAAGGGAAATGGCTTAATGGTGTAATAATAATAATAAGAAGAAATTTGTTTTCCCCTTAAATTTTAAAATTCCTTAGTTAACTTCAAATTTTTTAAAATTTTTTTGTCGCTTTTTTTTAAATTTACATTTTAAGTTATTTTTAAATTCTTGTGAAGTTTCGAAAACTTCAAAATATCTTTAAAGTTTAGAATTTACCTATCAAGTTGAAATCTAAATCGAAATCTTATTGTCAATATCTAATTGCAAATTTCACGAATATTCAAAAGAATACATTGAAAACGTCTACCTAAAGTCATATTCACGGATCACACAACGGACCAGGTATTCAACAATAATAAGTGCAATAATTATTAACAAATATATCACGAATGATAATTTTATAGATGCGAGGTTAAGATTCTTACAATGGTTTTATTAAATGTTGCTTTATTACGACCCCCATAAACGTGGGCACATTACGGTTCGCTAGTCCTTATTCAAGCCTTGCACAATGACACTTTAGCTGTCCCGGTAGTTACCCGAAAACATAAAGACCAAATTGTGATCTGTTGTCCCATTAATAATAAAATGAATTCAGTTTAATTGTGCTTCATTACTGCGAAGAATATTGTTTTCGGAAACTGCGTCATGTAGTTAGTTAAGACTGTGAGAGTGAATAGGATGAAAGTATCTTTAAGAGTCACGAGAGTCTAGAATATTGAGGACATGGAAATAGTCTATAAATATTATCTCTCCTTTTTTGCCTCCTTTTTGTCATTTCTTTTCAGCGACCTTTCTTTTCCACTCACACAAACAATTTTTTTGACGAGTCAAGCCCCAGAAATGAGGAGCTATTAGCGACTTTTCGCTCACTCGATTTCATTCAGTGCTCATTAAACCGAACGCTGTCAAATTGCGAACGAAAGAGTTATGAGAATTCTCTCGTCATAGGTTATCAGAGTTAAACGTTCAATTTTCCTTTCACTTATAGTCAGCAATTCTGAAAAAATTAGAATTTTTATCACCTACTAATGGCTTTGTCATAGAAAAATATTTTGCCTATCGCAGTGTAATATTTTTTCTTCGTTTGTATTTTTCTTTTCCAAATAATACGTTCAAATATTAAAATGTTGAGGATATTGTTGAGTTTCTGAAAATCTCTAGCACTTTTTCATGTCAATTTCACTCTTTCTAGAGTTTCTAATTACCTTTGATACTCTTAATCGATTCAAAGCACTTTTGGGGAAACTAATAGTATTCTGAAACAATGTGCAGAAGTTGAGATTATAGCAGAGAATTTCAGAGGATGTTCTCATCAATTTTACAAAAGTTGATAATAAAGGAAATTATAATATGTTTGAGTATACTAAACAATATTATCTAACATTATTGATAATCGGAAAACATTTTTCGGAAGCATATTGATTTGTCTGACTGAACTAGGTTCTTTGTACTGAAAACATCATCTTCTTTAATTAAATATTATTTGGTCTGCTATAAATAATTCCGCGCTGCATAATTTGTTAAATGTACTGCTCAAAATTAGACAAAAATTCTGGTGGAGCCATACTTAATATGGCTAAACATAATCGACTATTTCTACTTAAAAAGTAATTACGTATTCAAGGTGGCCTGAAAACTTCATTTTTAAAATCCCCTAACTTCTCCTAAATTTTTTGCTGCCTGATTTTTCACTTTCCCTGACCATTATTGCGTAAAAAGCCAAAATCATTCTCTTGTAATATTTTAAATATAGAATCTTGTTAAATGAAAAAATTTATTAAATTGATTATCAATGAAAATCCCAAAAATTCAAGTGAATTCAAAGCAATTTAAATATATCAAAAATATTGTAATATAAACTCTTTAAATATTGAATCTTGTGTGAATAGAAAAAATTGATAAGATTGGTTGTTATTGTGATCCCAATAAAAATCCCAAAAAATCAAGTGAATTCAAAGCAATTAAAATATATCAAAAATATTGGACTATAATGAAATGCCTAATATAATTCAAGGTAAGTTTGAAACACTTCAAGATGAGTTAAACAAAGACTGAACAAAATTAAAGAGAATTCCAAAAATTAAGAAGAGTTCAAGATAAATTAATAAGAATTCAGGGTGAGTCCCGAATGAATTGCAAAAAAAATCTCTTTAAATTTTGGTAACCTGTCGAAATGCCTCACTTATCGTGAATGCATTTTTTTTAAACGCATTGTAATACTTTTAAATCCTGTGAAATTTTATGATACTTCCTGAAATACTGGAAAATTCATTAAAATACCATTGAAAGCTTTAACAATATTGAAATCCTTCTAAACCCCTTGAAATTTTTTAAATCTCTTAAAAAAGCCTATCATATAATAATTTCTTACCTCGTCCGCTAGACTAGAAACACTTTAAAGCTCTTTAAATTGTATGGTATTTTTAAAAATACAAAGAAATCATTCAAAACCTTTGGAATACCTTCAAATTAATAAAATTTATTTAAGACTCTCTGGAAACTTTTATAATACTCTATTTAATTTTTATAATCCTTTGAAATCTTTCGAAATCCTGTCAAACTTTTTCAAGCATTTTAAAATTCTTCAGAAATTAAACAAATTCTCTGAAATCTTTAGAAATCTTTAGAATCCCTTCAAATTATTAGAATCAATGACTTGTTTCTTAGAATCTTCTAAAATATACTCAAATATAATCAAAAGAATAAAAGAAAATTAATTAGTTCAAAGAAAAGTGACTAAAGTGATATGTTCCTTTAAAAAATTGACTATAGTAATTTCATCTTTGACAAAATGTTGGCTATGACTGAAAGTGCTTCTTACCGAGATTTTCTGACTTTTAAAAATTCTTTGTTTACCATCCCTTTTGAATTTCTATTCTGGTTCAAATCTTCCAAATAACTTATCTAGCTGGAATAATTCATTTATTTTAACGTCTTGCCCGGAAATTATCCAATATTGTACCCTAAGGTTGTACTCACTTGCGCTATAGTTTAAAGGGGGTGTCATCATAATTTACCAAAATACGTCTCACACTTGGTACACCACATTGTCGAATACTTTCCGGGCAGATCGCGTACAAAATAAATACAAACAATATATTTCTAGAAAAATTTCCAAAGAAATTCTCTACTCGCTTTAAAAAGTCGAAGAATTCCTTGATTGCACCCAAAACATGGCTTACCCAAAAGGAAAGATCTTTTGAAAAAAAGAACGTGATTAAAACCGTCCCTGATTTTCGTGCCAACATTCGTGCGCAATCCGCGGGACTGGGTGGCTAGGACATGTATCCATCATTTCACTTTCCATTCATCCGGCTGTATGGCAACGCGCGCGAAGAGAGACAATGAGGGAGCTCTAACAATGGCCCAAGAGAACGAAGTGGCAAAGATGAAGGGGTGAGGAGGGAGGTTGTGGATGGAGGGAACAAGAGGAGGAGCAGGAAAGCGAATGATGAGTCCAGGACGATAGTGGAAACGGTGGCGGGGCATTGCCAGTATCACTTAACATGTAGCTGAATAGCCATCTGGAAGAATGGTGAAAAGGTCCCTCGGGAATCCCCAGGGATTTCAGGCTTCCCTAGAAGCAGCCTAGGGGTTGATTCGCTTTCTTCCCTTCGAGGTGAATCCCCAACAACGGCGTCGATTTTCAAATCATTCCTTTCCAAATAATCCTCTGTCTAATGTTCTAGAATTGGAATTTACTCCTTACTCAAATTTAGAAAGGCTAGAAAAACCTTAATGTAAATTTAAGACAAAAGAACTTCAGTATAAAAAGAAACTTCCATTCTTTAAAAGGAAAAAATCCATTTATCATGAATGTGACTAAAATTGGAAAAAGTGTTATACATGTTAGATTGTATAATAACACACTAACAACTGTTAAATAAGTTTATGAATTTTAAAATGATTAATAGATTAAACGTTAAAGACTCTCAAAACCGAGGAAATGGGGTGATTTTTTGACAAAAATAGGCGAATACATTCTTTTAAATTAAAATAATGTTGTTACTATATTCTCAAAGCTTAAAAATCGAAATAGGAAAAGTGCGCCGGTTTTCTAGATTATTTCTGGAAATTTTCCAA
>NC_046660.1:65627648-65635046 GCF_010883055.1 Belonocnema kinseyi
TCGCACATCCGGTTTCTGTAGGTTCTCAATTTTGATTCGCGTTTGTTTTGATTTCTTGGGTCTCTTTTTTCTCCAACCCCGACCTAAGTTAATTTTTGAGATGATTTCAGGGAAAACTAAAATATATGTTTGGTCGTGAAAAATTAATTTTATGAAAATGTTTTTAAAGATTTAAGAATTTATCTAGTTATTTCTGTAAAATTTTTTGATGGTTTTTTATTTTACCAACATTTATTTTAAAAAAAGATTGATGAAGATTTCTAAACATTTGGAAAATTGTTAAAGAAGAATTCGGAAGATGTTGAGGCAATTTTTTTTACTTTGCAGAATTTTTTTAAAATTGTAGTAAAAATTAGAATTTATTTTAAAATGTATATAGAACACTAATTAAATTTTGTCAGGAAATATACAATATTGTGAAAATTAAATTTGGTTTTATACATTTTAGTTCTCTAATACTGAGCTGGAACAGAGATTTATGAAAAAGTTTTTTTTACTTAAAACAGGGAATTATCTGAAAAAATTTAGGTTCTGACTTGCAACAGGGAATTTCCGTAAAGAAATATAATCTGAGATTGGGACAGTGAATTCCAGTGAAAAAAGAGAATTTAAACAATTGGGATAGGGAATTCCCGTAAAGCATTATAATGTTGACTTTTGAACAGGAAGTTTCCGCAAGGATTCTATCTTTCATTTTATGTTTACATTAGAACAAGCAATATCATCAATAATTATAATTTTCAGTTTAGAACTGGAAATTTTGACTAGCAAATAAAATTTAATTTGAAAGAAGGCATTTTTTATATTGAATGTGAATTTTGGAGACGAGTTTTCATTGTTATTTAAAATAAGGGATTTTAAAAAATACCTATTCTGAGTCACAATTTAAAATTTCCCTTTTTTAAATTTTTGGGGGAAAAAATTACTGTATTTCTCAAATATTATAATAAATTCTGTAACTAAATGGATATAATTATGATTTGATTCAGGAATGATAATTCAAATAAATAAGATTATGAATTGGTATAGGCGGTTTTGTAAAAGAATAATGATTCGGCATTTGGATGGGGAATATATATAGAAATTCCCGCGAAAGGTCATTTTTGACATTTGATCTAAAACTAGTGAATAAAAAAACTATTACTGTTCCAAGCCTGAATTCGCTACAGTTGGTTGAAAATGTATCTATTCTATTGAAAAGTCGTTTTTTATTTATTATATAAATAACGAACATTTAGTTTATTAGGTAAAGATCTATTTTTTTGCTTAAACTTTTTTTTAAATAAATTTTTTAACTGTACATTTAACCATTCCTTTTTTTGTTGTTGAAAACTGAAAATTTTTAATTTAAAATTCAGCTATTTAGTTAAACATAACTTTTTGGTTAAAACTGCAACCCTTCTTATAAAAAATAATCTGTTTTGGTTCAAGATTAAATATTTTGTTACAAAATCATATTTTTGGTTGATTTGTTAAATTTTTATGTAAAATAAAAATATTTTTCTGTTAAAGTATCATTTACTACGTCTTTCAGTGACATTTCATTTTCGTATTCAACTATTTTGTTTAATTTAATTATTTTGTTAAAACTTCGCCTTTTAGGGTGAAAATGCATCCTCTTGGATTGATAATTTAACTGTCTTGTAAAAAACTCGTCTTTTCGCGTTCAAAGATTCGCTTATTTGGTATTTGGTTACAGTGTAATCTTTATTGATTACAAATTTAACCATTTGGTTAAAAGTTCATATTTGTAGGTGCAAAATTCAGCTATTTGGTTAGAAATTAAGTACTTTTCTTGAAAAATTTGTCTTTTTAGATAGTAAACTTGTCCTTTTGAATTAAAATTAAACTTTTTTGTAAAAATTTCGTCTTTTTGGTTAAAAAATTCAACTATTTGATTTTTGGTTAGCGCATAATCTTTTGTTTTTAAATTTAACTGTTTGGAAAATTTACTTATTTTATGGAAAATTTAATGATCTAAGAGGAAATATAACGGTTCTGTTAAGAAGTCGTCTTTTCTTTTTGAAAATAAATCTCTTTTGAACGAAATTTGATTTAATTGGTTAAAAATGTTACTTTCTGTTAAAAAAAAATTTGTTTCTTTATGATTTAACTGTTTTGTTGAAAATTTGTCTTTATGTTTTGGAAATTCGACTATTTTGTTTTTGTATCAAGCTGATTATTTTTTATTAATAATTTAGTAATTTAATTGAAAGTTTGTTTTAGTATTCAACTAATTTATTGGAAGATTAAATTTTTTTTGAAATTTCGTCTTTCTGGAATGTAAACTAATCCTTTTGGATCGAAAATTCAACTGTCTTTTAGATAATTGCTCTTTTTTATTTGAAGATTTAACTATATGGTTTTGGGTTAAAGTTTAATTTTTTTATTTAAAAATATAAACATTTGTTTAAAAAATTATATTTAATATGGAAAATTCAACTACTTGCTTAAAAATCTTATTTCTTGGATAAAAATACATCACTACAACCTTAAAAGTTAAATTTTTCTAAAACATTCGACTTTTGAGCTTGAGAACTCAACTTTCCAGCAAAAAATTAACGAATTTTGGTAGAAAATAAATCTCTTCAACACATAAGCTTTTTATTAAATTCATTATGGTACTTATATGTGAATATTGCAGATAAAAATGTATTCCTCTACTATTCCTCTATTTTTGTGAAAAATATAGACAGCTACAATGAAAAGAAACAGAAAATAAAAATACTTTTCCAAGTGTTCTATTACGGACTATTTATAGATTAACTCTTCCCCAGGAAGAGATTCAATATTTATTCGTTAAAAATCAAAGCACGAACCCACTTTAGAAATTATTTCCCAGCAAGGTAGTTGGAAAAATATCTACATTCCCCACGTTTGTGAGAAGCGGTTAAAAATCTACGCGATAGCGCCCCTAGCAAACAAATCGTTAGAGTATCGTGCCCATTAAATACTTAAAGAGGATATAACAGTGAAGAAGAAAGCAAGGGGAAAGATAATTTGAAATGCTTATCGTTGCAGCGTTTGCCCAATCTAGAGGATTTTCGGCGTCTAGCGATTTAGGTGTTGACTTTTCTCTTTTGTATGCATTGCTCGACGGTAATTGGTTCGTGCAGACGCGTATCGGCTTAATTAAAAAGCATAACCATCTCCGCGTCCTCCCTATATTCTTCGGCGAAGCTGCAGCTTTCGAGAGTCGAAACCGAAAGCTGATTCGGGACCTCTCATGATTTCTACTGAAATACAATCCAAGAGCAATGGCTAATTTGCAGCTGCCTTTCAATTATAAACTCACCCCTTTGTATCACCGACTCTTCCTAATTAGATCAAAAGCCTCCTGTCTACGGAACAATTATTTCATTTGCACTTGATTCTCTCACTCGGGGAAAACGTCCTCCGCAGGCCAATCACAGTCTTTGTTTAAAAGATTCCACTCGACCAGCAGACGAATTTTATAGTGTTGAATGGTGAAAAGGGATTTCAGAAGGACAATTTAAAATTGATGCCTTTATACTCAAAGACCGAGAAGAAAGAAGGTCATAGAAGTCAAAACGAAATTATTTTGCTCGGCAATGAAATAATTAATTAAAATGATAAAGCAAAGTGCTCATCAAATGTACAGCATAGAAATGTAAATTAAAACAAAATGGAAATACCCGAGATTGAATATACAGCTAGTTTCATTTAAAGTCGGAATAAAGTAGCTGGCTATAAAATTATTTCGCTCTCAGAGGGCCAATTAATCTTACTATCGGTTTTTTCGTCCGGAATCTGAACTTGGACACCTCGATATCAAATAGGTGAAATAAATAATCAGGGGGGGGGCTCAGGTTAGGGAAAAAGTCAGGGACTTTTATTGGTCAGGCAAAGAGCAGAGATTTTGAAAAAAAATTGAAAAAGTCCAGCAATTTCTGTAAGAGGCGTTTTAACTAACTGTGAACAAAAATCACATCTACAAAAGTCACTATTAGTAAATTTTTCTCTGAAACCACTTTTTAAAAACTTTATCAAAATAAATTCAGTATAGTCACTTCTTTAAATCAGAAGATCACTTTAGTCACGTTTCTTAAATTTATTTTAATATATTTAAGAGTCTTTTTTAATTTATAAGACTTTTCTAATATATTTCAATAATTAGAAGAGATTTCTTGAAACGATGTTACTTTATCTAAGTTTATAATACGGTCGACTCTAAAAATACGGACCCAGCAAGGGGAAGAGAAGCTCGTAACGGGAAGGAGTCATAAAGACATGAACAATTGCAATAAATGCAGTACTATATATTCCTATATTAAAAAACATCCTCTTATGAACAAGGAAAATAATATTATACAGTACTGTAGTATTGCTAATATAAACACAGTTTTCTTCATATAAGTAGAATTCACCGATTTCTTTGAAACTTCGGAAAACGGTACTGGGGGCTCATACAAGGTTCAAGAATAGGTCAATCGATGTGTGTCCAGGACGCGAACAAATAAACTGCCTGTATTATCGTCGTATTTTAAACATCAACAAAATTTTTCTTATATCAACAGGATAAGCCATCTTTTTTTAAATTCATAAACTGTTACTGGTATGCCGTAAAAGTTTGAAAAATAAGTCGATATATGCGTCTTAAAGACTTGGACGAATGTGCTAGATATCTTATTGTTGTATTTTGAATATCAAAAGAGTTTTTCTCACATAAAACAGGTAACATTTTTTTACGTATCTAAACACAAAAGAAACTGCTTCTAAATAGCTAAACTAGATATCAGTTGGAGCTACGATTCCTCTCAATTTCATGACCATATCTCTGTTATCTTTTGAGATATTGTAAACAGAAAATAGTTACATACACACATACACACATATACGAAATCTTCGAAAAATATGGTATTTTTGAACTCTTGTGTCAAATTATATCGAAATAAGTCAACAAATTATATTTAAAAATGTAGGTTATTACAAACCTCCCTCTATGAGGAAGCAAAATTCAAGTGATTTTTACGGAAGTTCAAAATATTTTCAAGGATTTCAAACGCTGTGGGTCTCTTTATAATATTTTAAGAAATTTTTATTAGATTGAAATAATTTCAAGATATTCTCGAAAATTTATAAGATTTTAGAGTATTTTTTTCAATTTGATGCTCTTCAGAAGAATTTCAGAAGATATGGAACGATTCTGTAGGATATATAAGGTTTTACGATAATGTAAAAGATTTCAGGGCATTTTATAAGGTTTCCGAGGATTTCAATAATTTTAAGGTTTTTTTTAAAGATGACATGATATTCTCATAAATTTTCACATAATTCACTAACAAGAACTGAGGGATTTTTTAGGGTTTCAAATATTTCAAGGGAATTTCGAAAGACATCAGACGATTTAAAATGTTTTTAAATATCTTGAATGATTCCAATACATTTTTAATAGAATTTAATATTTTTAACAGAATTAAAAATATTTTAGAGTGTCATTAAAATTTCCAAGGCGTTTTCAAGAGCTTTGATTATTCCAAGGAACGAATCGAGTTATTTAAAGCGATATAAAAAACTTTACAGATTGATTTAAGAAATCCTAAAACTTAGGAATATTTGGAACGACTTTAATCATTCTAAAGATTTTTACAGATATCAAGGTATTGTAATTATTCCAGAGAATTTTCTATTGGTTTCAAGAATTTTCAATATTTGACGTAATTTTTAAAGCGTGGAAATAAGGGTGAGTGGATGCAGAAAAGGCAGAAAGTGCGGAGATCGAGTGTAAAGGAAGAATGGTGAGTGAAGGCAAAGGTGTGAAGGGTGAAAGTGAGAGGTTTGAGCTGAAAATTTGGAGCGTGTGAAGTTTTTGAGGTTAGGAGTGAAAAAATAGTTGCTTGGTCAGGGGGGCAAGAGGTTGGAAATAAAGCGGGAAACGTCACAGAGCTTTGGGTAAGGTAGGATGCCGACGACGAGAAGTCCACAAACTGGCGCGAGAGGGCAACAGTTACTGGACGATCGCATAGAGCAGAAAACCGTAGTGGCTGCAACAGCTGACGTTGCTGAAAGCATTGAAAGTGGAGGGATGAGTGACGTTGATCGCAGTGACAGCAGCGGTGATGAAAGTGCCGAGAAGTCGACCCGGGTGGGGAGAGTAGCGGATTCAGGTACGGGCAAGCAACGGGGAAGGCCCTCAAATTTACAGCGCCTTAATAAGCTAGGCAACGCGGGTTCGAACAGAAGTCTGGACGAATGGCAAAAAAAGGCAAGCGCGACTAGCAGTGAAGGGGAGGAAAAAAGGAAAAGAGTGGCTGGGGAAGATGAGGTAGAAAGGGACCAGGAGAACAAGAGAGTGAGAATTAAAAGGAAAACACCGGAGAGAGAGAGGGGGGAAGGGGGAATGTTTGAAAAATTGGAAGCTCTCATTAAAGGCTTTAGAGAGGAAACAAGAAAGAGATTGGATGAAATGAATAGGGATATGAATAGACAGGGAACCGATGTAAGGGGGGAAGTGAAAAACATAGTAGTCAAGAGATTAAAAGTGGAGAGTGAAACAGGAGAAGTGGAAATAGCAAATCTTTTTAGAGATATTAGAGTAGAGAGATATTAGGGTAGAGAGGAAAAAGGGCCAAATGGTATGGATAGGGAGAGATAGGTTATGGATAAATGGGGAGGAGTGGTACTGGGATGAAGAATTAGAAGAATTAAGGAAAAAAGGAAAAAGTCTTGAGAAAGGTAGGGGGAAGGGAGACGAAAAAGAGGCTAGAAATAAATCAGAGGGGTTTCCAAGTGGCAAAGGGGAAACAAAGTAAAGAGGAAAGAAGAGGGAGGGGAAGAGAGAAACGTGAAAATAGCTTTCTGGAATGTGCCAGGTGTGAAGAACAAGAACAAACGATTCTGGGAGGAGTTAGAAAAGTGGGATGTGATTATGATGAGTGAAACTTGGGCAGATGAGAAGGACTGGAAGGGCATAAAAAAGATGTTACCAAAAGGTTCTGTGTGGACAACGCAAGAAGCAAGAAAGGAACACGTTAAAGGGAGAGGGATGGGCGGCATAGTGTCAGGGGTGAAAAAAGAATTAGCAGTAAAAGGGAGAAAAGATGGGAACATGGAGGAAAAGGATAGAACAATGATAAGAAAAATTATAATTGGGAAAGTAGAAATAGCAGTGGTGTGTGTGTATACAGAAGAAGAGGGGAAGAGGAAGGCTGGAGAGTAATAAGGAGGTGGATGGAGGAAAAGAAGGAAGAATTGGTTTTAATAGGGGGGAACTTAAATGCATGGACTGACGAACAAGGGGGAGGGTTATGGGATGAAGAAAAGGAATCATTTATTAGGAACTCCAAATATAGAGAGACGGACAGGGAGGGGAGGAAGTTACTAGACATGATAGGAGAAACAGGATGGTTTATATGCAATGGCAATATGAAAGGAGAT
>NC_046660.1:65635146-65637326 GCF_010883055.1 Belonocnema kinseyi
AATGAGAAGGGTGTGTAATATTCGAGAAGGGGTTATGGAGTGGCAGGACATAGAATTAGAGCTATTGGTTAAACAAGGAGAAGAGAGATGGACAAAGATTATGGATTCGAGGTACAATAGATGGTATATGATGGTCAAAGGGTTGACGGAACCAGAATATCTGCAAAAAATAAAAAAGGAAGAAAAATGGAGTAGGCTTGTACGGTTCAGAATGGGAGGAGTGAGAGCATGCAGATATTGGTTGAATGAAGAGGAGAATTTATGCAGAGTATGTGGATACGAAATGGAGTCATGGGCACATGTATTGGAGAGATGTACAGGAGAGGAAGAGGGACAGTTGAGTGTGGATGAGTGTGTAAGATGGATCTTGGATGGTAGTCGAAAGGGAGTGATGTGGATAAAAAAATTGGATGAAGTAAGGGAAAGCAAGGGAGTAGGGCAGAGCCAAACGGGTGATCCTGAAAAGGGACAGTAAAAAACGAAAATTGTTTTCAATATCGTGGAAAATGCATTTTTTTATCGTAAAAGGAAACGGAAGCCCTGGAAGTTCGCTCATTTTAGGAATTAATATCACTAGTAGTTAAGTTAGAATAAGGATGGAATTGTAAATATATGTACAGGAAGCGGTGGCCCTCAAACCCGTAAATGGGAGAGATTAAATACATACATACATACATACATATTAAGAAGTGATAGTGCAAAAAATTTTGGTTATAAAAGCTATTTCTGAAATAATTATTTTCCGTGGGTTTTAAACTTCTTTCATATGTAACAACGTTTTTACTTTTATAAGACATGCCTGATAATATAATTTCAATTCTTAAAATCAAAGAAATCTTTTTCTCCGCAGATCTGGTTTTAGGCACAAAAACTACCTCAACAAATTTTAAGGGAATTCTAAGGATCTTAATGATTTAAAGGGTTTCAAAAAATGCCATGCCGCTGTAAAGAAATTCTTAGAATTTTTGAAAACATGTAATGATTTTACAGAATCTATACGTTTTTAAAATACTTTAAAAGTTTTCGCGAGATTCCATCATATTACCGAGGATTTCAGTGAATTTAAGGGATTTTAAAAGCCTTTTTAAAGAATCTATTTAAGAAAAGTGAGGGATTTTGTAGAGATTCAAATATTTGAAAATATTTTCAAATATTTTTGGCAAATCATATGCATTCGTGTTAAATTTACTTTGAATTCTTACAAATTTATTGTGAAGTCTTTTCAATTATTGGCAATTCTCCTAATTTTTTTAATTCCCTTGAATTCTTCAAAGTTCACTCAATCCTAACCAACTAGATGCTTTTGTTCAATATTTATGAAGGAATTATTTTTAATTTCCTTGATTCTATTTTAAATTAACGATAAATATTTGTACATTTTATTTAATTAAAATTCCTCTAAATTCATTAAAATTTAACTAAAATCGATTCAGTTTTTTTCGTATTTAATGGAATTCTTTTGAATTTGATTTTTCAATTCTAATAGATTTATTCAGAATTTTTTGAAATTAAGCTCGAATTCTTATACATTTAATCGGATTCTTTTGAGTGGTTTTAAATTGAAACGAAAATAAGCCAAATTACTAATGCTCATTAGTCACATTTCGTTAAATTTAGACGTTCTTTGTCCCGAGCAGAAGTCTGTACACAGTGAGCCTCAAATACAGAGTGGGACGATAGTCGTGGGGGCTAAAGCAAAGGCTTTGGACCCACTCCTTCGGCGTGCGGGTTCGATTCCCACCTCGCACTCTGGAAGAGTCTTGGCGGCCCATGAGGTGAACACTAGCCTAGCAAGGGAGTTGCTCATCTCCTGAGAGTCGTGAAACCGGTACCTCTAGAGAAAAAGATTTTCTCTAAGTACTTAAAGCTTGTTGCTCTTGGTGGTTCGGAGCCCACCTTAAACTGTAGGTCACGCTCCCACCATCAAGTAAATGTGTGGGGGTGTGTAAAGGAATAGAGAAGAAGGTGCAAGAAAAATGTTAAACCGTAAGGGTTTAACATTTTTCTTGCACCTTCTTCTCAAATAACTTCAAATTAAAGGTCTTTGAAGTTTTATTAATATTTGTTGGATGTTGCTTTATACGAGGGTAGATTGATAAGTTTCCGGCCTGACCAAGAAAAACAACGTTTTTAAGAATTTTTTTTTTTATTTCTCAACATAATCTCCTCCAAGGCTGATA